>NW_004524629.1:389953-413005 GCF_000260255.1 Octodon degus
CAAAATCATCTTGTTGATTTACAATTACATTGCAGCTCATAGAATTTTTTTCTAGCCCATTTTCTTCAGCTGTAGTCATCCAAGTCATTATTACCACATCTTGTATTTATGAGGTGCCTGAACTTTCTTTTCCTCTTAACCAAATAAGTCATCTCTCTTTTAAAATCAGTTAATTTTGTCCTGATATACCATTAATTTTTCAGTTTTCCTTATAACTTGTTGGGTCAAATGCTACTGTGCTCACTAATTTACTATTTCCAGTTGATTATGTTCATATTCCCTTAATAAGTAAGATATTAAATTATAATGGCTGAAGCTATAAACCACAAATAGAGAAGAAGATAAATAAATGAAAATATAAATGTAAAATCTATAATGATAATTAATATATGTATTTTATTTATTTATTTATTTATTTATTTATTTATTTTTGTATTTTAGGCAAGGGTCTACAGAGTGTTCAGGGTCTCACTAATAGATCAAACTCATAGTGATCCACCTGTTTACACCCTCCCAAGAGCTGAGATTGCAGGTGCACACCACCACACCAGGACTCAATTGCTGTCTCAACACACACCAGGAGCAGGACCAGCGTGGCAGGTCCAGGGATCGAACTCCCAGCCGTTACACCTGTTTGCAGGTGCTTTAACCTGCTGAGCTATTTGGTCAGCCCTCTGATTATGAATATAAATAAATAAAACATAACAAGATAGTTAATACATTTTTAAAAATAAGGACTCTTCGAAAGAAAAAAGTCTGAATTTGGTTAGACTTACTTCTGTACCATGACTTACTATTTCATTTTTCAATTTAAAGAATTTACCTATGTTGGGGGCCAGGGAGATGGCTCAGTGGAATAAGTGCTTCCCTGGCAAGCTCAAAGGCCTGAGTTCAATCACCGGTTCCACCAAAATAAAATAAAAAATAAAAGAAAGAATTTACCTATGTGTATAGCATATGGGGCACCAATGTGATTTTTTTGAAATAAATAATTATTCTCTAAGATCACTGGTAACTGCCTTCCAGCCACAATGGTGAATACTGAAGTTTAGACTCCCTATAACACAAATAGGGACACAATAGAGGAAAAAGTATACCTTTTATTTTGCAACTTTAGGAGACTAGGGAGCTGGCTTAGTATTGCAGGAAAACTTTCATCATTTTGTGATATTTTGACTACTAAATTTTAAGGCATTTAAAAAGTTAGATAGTCTTGTGAACCCAGGCTTGGAGATGGGCCTCAATGATTCTACACCTGATCGGGAGCCATGCTCCCAGATGTTCCCTGACAACGAAAGAGAGTAGTGACCCTTCATTCTTTCATGCAGGAGGCCCTGGCCTTTCTGGGAAGAGGCCAACAGGTTCCAAATATCTTAACCCCTGAGGTCCACTACTCATAGAAATGCTTTCTGGTGTTCCAAAGGCATTTCCCTCCAGAATGAAAACCACCTTTCAAGCAGTAACTTCTGACCCCAGAAATCCAGACAATGTCCTGCATACAATCTATATAATTTCAGGTAAGTAGCTTTAGTTTGATCCAGACAAAATTTACCAAGAAGCCTACTTCCATTTATTTCCTGGTAGAACATAACTAATGGCACTGATCCCTAGAAAGAATTCCACATCTGGAAAATCTTTGCTGCATCTGTAGTGAGTTTTAGGCTTTTGCTCTTCTTGTACCATTTCCCACGACTTCAGCTTACCTTGCTTATGTTTTCTTTAGTGAAAGTACTTAACCATTAAGAGTTTTGTTTTGTTTGTTTGAAAAAGGAAGGCATACAACACAAACACTTCATAATATTTTTGTAATAGACTCATTATTATATATATTTTAGTGTCTACATAAATATTGTATGTGGTACTACATATGCATATCTGATAAACTCTTTAAAACTATATTTTAGAAATACTTTAGACAGACCCAGTCTTGGTTTTATTTGAGTGGGTAGACTATTGGTCCCTATCTTCCAATGTGAGAGTTTTATTTAGCTCATTAGTCAATATTATGGAGCACATAGAAATAAAGTTACATATCAATATCATAGCTATTTATTGATACCATACATAATACAATTAGAAAACAATGCTTCTTTATTCCATTGAATCCTAAGTCTCAAGTAAGATGCAGGACATTGATCCTCCTCATCATTGCAGCTTGTCATTAGAATATCACACAACTGAACATGTATCTCCATAGTCTCCAGCCTCAGCCCCTCAACCAAGCTTCATACCTCATTTCAAGCTGCCCCATTATGGATTGTGTTTAGTTGTCCCCCAAAAGCCTCATGCAGTCATGGGGCGGACCTCTAGACTTTATGATTAATTCATGATCCAGTGCTGAGATTATGGGTATAAATGCTGCTGGGATTATGGGTGTGGGTATTGCACCCAGTCTGGGGTGACCAGCCTGAATGCAACATAAGGGAGACAGACTTGCTCTCTGTAGCCATTGTTGCCACTACTCCTCCAATCTGCTTTTGTTTTGCTGTTTTCTGCTGCCATAAACTGTTGTCCTCTGCCATATACTGCTCTGCCACTGGAGCCAGTGGAATATGGACTGAAACCTCTACGAACTGAGCTAAATAATCCTTTCCTTCCTTTATTTTGGGTGTCAGATATTTGTCCCAATAACCAGAGAAGAGTAACTGAGACATGCTCCCAATAGATTCCACAGACACGCCCATGTTCTCCACATTCTTTGCTTTCTACCCTAGAGCACTAGACAATACCATTACCATTCCCTAAATTTTCCTTTCATGCTATACCATTTCAAAATTTCCTCATTTGCCTCCTTGTTGAAGCCTTTCAGGATCTCCACTGTTAAGAAATCCGTACTTTTTTCCAGGAAACTTAAATATTATACTAGAGCTTCTTATATTCCTTTGTGCCCTTGCTTACCATGTTTCCTTGAAAATAAGATCTACCTGGGAAACAAGTTCTAGCAGGATTTTAGGAGTGATATCCCCTGAAAATGAGCCCTATTGTGTCTTTTAAAGTAAAATTGCAGGGCCAGCCAGATAACTCAGCACTTTAAAGCCCCTGCTTAGGCAGACGCAGGGACTGGGGGTCTTGTCTGGCTTGCTGTGCAGGTCTCGCCCCCAGGGCACTGAGACAGCAATTAAGATAGCACGAGCCTATAATCCCAGTGCTTGGAGGCTGAAAACAGGAGGATCACTATGACTCCTATCCATGTACTAAGACCCTGTAGACCTTATATTAAATACATAAAAAATAAAAAATAAATAAATGCCATTTAAAAAATAAAATGCATAGCTTTTGCTTTATAGTGTTTATTAATCATGCTAGAACTTGTTTCCTGGCTAAATACTATTTTCAGGATAACAGTAATCACTATTAATAGTTATTTTTCTCTATTATGCAATAAAAATTCATGTCTGACTTATCTCATGATTTCTTACAAAATACAAAAAATAATTATTTGATTGAAAGAAAAATGGCACCTTTAATTAACCATCAAGGCATAGCTGTGAGTACAATGTTTGTTAAAGCATGTTGTGTAATGTTCTAGAATTCTTGTTTAAAAGTTAAGATCCCTGAAAGCCTCAAGGACTGCCGTGTCTGTATTTCTTAGGCTTGGGAATCACGAATACTAAACTTTCCATGACTTCTCACCACGAAAGTTTCAGGATCATTGGTTAATTTTGGGGAACATTTCTGGGTTATTCCTTCTCTATACACATATTTCAATTTGTGCTTCACAAGTTTTACTGCATGAAAAAATCCTAAAACTTCAGACAAACTATGGCCAGCCAGTCTGGCTACCAAAAGGTCCTATTTTATCATATTAATATTATTCATATTATATATGAATATACTTGTATTCATATATATATTCATTCTTTCCATGCAGTATAGCCATACAAGTATTTAAAACACTACCCACAAAGAGCTTATAGTCAAGGAGACAAAAAAACATATATGAATATGAAAAACTGAAGAATCAAAGACACCCTGTAAGTCATATACATGGCATTTGTCTGTAGCCAACTTATTCATTATTCAGTCTCCCAATGACAACACCTTATAAAATAACAATGATTCCACATACTGACATTCCACACAAAGAATACGCACAAGGACAGATACTATAAAAAGCTGAACATCACAATATTCCACCACTCACATTCAATAAGTAGGTATTTATTGAGACCACATCCTTGTTTTATAATATAGATTGATGTATAAGCCTATCCATCTTCTCTGCCAGAACACAGAGAAGTTTATCACATCTTGGAAAAACCCAGAGATTATTGTTGAACAACCAATACAAAACAAATTCCTGTCTCTCTGAAATGAAGATTGGGGGTGCAGGGTAGAGCAGCAGTAGACCTGTGGGAAGCGGAGACAGTAAGATGGAAGACGTTGAAGGTGTTAGAGAAAGGAAGAGGTCACAAGAAGAAAGCTGCAGGAGAAGAACAGGGGGGATGGTGTAAACATCACCTACTGCACAAGCTTGTGATCCTAGAAACAGCCTGAACTGCACAGCAGCAATGGAGCCTAGGAGCTGATGCACATGGTCCCAATGAGCTCTAGCTTCCCCTCAGTGGAGCCTCTGCCAGAGCCATGCCAGCTTAATCCAAGACCGGACAATTGTTAGCTTCCCCCCTTTTTTTCTCTTCCACTTCTTTTTCCCTCCACTGGAAAGTTGAGGACCAGCAAGAAACAAGTGAAGGTGCTATGGGCCATTTTCCCTCCCTCTCTTGTTTAGTTGTTTCAGGATTGCCTTTCTCTAGATTTTGAGAGCCTGTCCTGAAAGCCTGCTGAACAAGATAAACAGTCATAACCAAGCAGTGAGATGCTCTAGAGGCACACATTAGCTGAGAGAGAGGTCACCGAGGCCGCAGGCACCTAGAAAGCACAGCAGCAAAAGAAAACCTTGAAAAAACTGGAAAGAAAAATCTGAGGCATTTCTAGGCAAGGAAAATGTTGCCAAAGTCAGAAAAGTAGGAATACACAAGGCTCTGTGATGCAATCACACAATCAAGCCAGCTGGAGCCCTGTTTGTGCTTGGAAAGAGAAAAGGTTGGAAAAATTGGATGAGTCCAGGTGCCAACAGGCTTTGGAAAGCAATTACGATTTTTAACTAAGAATGCTAAATCTTACTGGATTAATTGGCTCTATTACTTTGCTAAAAAGATCTAGATTTCTTTACTTTTGTTTATTCAGTAGTGAAAGAAAAGAAAGGAAGCTATAGTTTTTTGAAAAATGAAGCAGTACTGTACCAGAAACTCTGCCATACCAATTATAATCACAATCGATTAAGGGCTTTTAATAGTTATATGTTACAGGGGATTTAATGACCAGGGTACAAAAACATCAAAATATTTTGAGTGATGTTTTTCTTTTTGATTATATGCTTGTTAAAAGTGAGTTTTACTTAATTATAATTCAACCATTGCTTATGATAATAAAAAAGAAATGACATCATTAAGATAGAGGTTTTATAAAACTGAAGAAATAGCTGCTACTAAAGACCTCTAACTTTCCAATTGACTTCAGAGAGCATAATCTTCCCAAGAAATGATAACCATTTGCTGAAAAGTGGCTAGATAAGAAAGAGAGCTACATTTAAGTAATCATATCTTACACTTAAATGGCAAAATTGCCTGTTCATTTCCCTGCTGCCGTTTATTCTTTATTTTTCTTCCAATATTTCAGTTTTCAAAGTTCTTGCATCATTGACAGTCTAGTTTGGGTGTCAGATGTAACTATGAAATGTGTTTAAAATTCCAAAGGCAAAAATACTTTCATTTCTTTTAAAGGATTGTTTTTTAGTTTCTAATTGAAATATTAACAGTACTTATTAATGTTATTTGTCCATGTAAATAACAAATAATAACAATGTAAATAATGTTCTTTAATTCCAAATTTGTTAGTCAGCTTTATAGTATTGCAATAAAGCACTTGAGATAATCAATTTACAAAGATAAAAGCTTTGTTTTGGCCCACAGTTTTGAAGTTTCCAGTACATGACTGATCAGTACCATTGTTTTGGGTCTGTGGCACTTATTCATGGTGTAAGCACATGAAGAAGCTTAATCACATACACCCAAAGTCAAGGAATAAAAACGGATGGAGAGGGCTCGGTCTCACAATCCCCTTCAAAGATGTGCCCCCAAGCCCAAAAATCTCTTAAAAGTTCCACCACCCTGGGGGTCAATCCCTTAATATGCCACCTTTACAGGACATTCTACATCCAAACTACATATTTAAAATATCTTAACATAGGCCATGGGGAGATAGCTTGGCAGACTAAGCACCTGTCTGGCGAGTGCAGAGCCCAGTTTGATCCCTGCTACTGCATGCTGTGCTGGCCCCCAAAGAAAGGTGTGGTGATGTACACCTGTAATCCCAGCACTAGGGAGGCTCAGACAGGAGGATCACTATTAGTCCAAGCTGTGTAGCATGACGCTGTATCAACTAAATAAATAAATAAAATAATATATATATATATATATATATATATATATATATATATATATATATATATTCTACCATTATTGACTTTTTATTCTTTTATAATACATGCATTCATTGTAGTTATTATTTAATATTGAATAAGTATTTCATAATACTATGTTAAATTTTAATATCATCATATCCACAGTAAATTGTTACCATTGGTCTCAACCATCATATCACTATGGACTAAATACATTCTCAAAGCTAGTAATTATTCCATGAGCAGAATTTCTTTCTCGATGACAAAAGGGTTACATTCTTCCCACCTTTGTATAATGGTAAATATCTGCTTTTCAGAGACACATGATTCTGATTATTTTCTTTGTTAGAGAATTTTAAATACAGTACTTTTTTTTTTTCTTATACCACTTCTGTTACCAATTCTGTCATTTCTACATATTTTTAAAAATCCAGGGGCAGGCAAGATAACTCAGTGGATTAAGTGTTTGCTTAGGCAAGCTTAAGCAAGTGCAGGGACTGCAGTTCTATCCCCACACCACATGCTGGGCCAGCCCTGCCCCCAGCATGGGCTGACCTAGTTAGAATCCAGGCTTGGTATTGCATGCCTGTAATCGCAGTGCTAGGGAGGCTGAAAGTAGAAGGATCACTATGAGTCTGAGTTTCATAGTGAGACCCTATAACAACCAAATACATTTAAAAGGGGGGGAGGAGATAGCTCAATAGAATAATTGCCTGCCTAGAAAGTGCAAGGTCCTGAGTTCAATCCCCAGTACAGAAAGAAAGAAAGACAGAAAGAAAGAAAGAAAGAAAGAAAGAAAGAAAGAAAGAAAGAAAGAAAGAAAGAAAGAAAGATCCAGTGACTTTTCAATTTGATTATTTCTCTTTTTCCTTTGGATTTAAAGAAGTGCTATATTTATTAGTGACCAATACTCTAGTGGTCATATTAAAAACATTTTACCAATGGATCATTTTTTTTTATCTTTTTGCAAAACCACACCATTGCCTTAGATCCCATGTAGTTAATATCGCACATCATTACTCCATCCCCAGACTCTAATAAGCACTGAGTTAGTCTTTGCCACTGTAATTTAGTCTTCTGTAGAATGACCCACAAATGGGAAACAACGAGATTCTCTTACAAGTTTTTGAATAAACACATATTATTTATTTAATTTGAGTAATGCTTTGGGGTATAATTATTTGTTAAGGATGTATTAAACTTTAAAAAGGAAAAACTACCCATGTCTTTCCAAATTAGCTGAACCATTTGATATTCCTTCCAATAATCTATAAAATTCCTAATTGTTCTACATCTTAACAACTTTTATCATCATTTTTTTTATTTTAATGATAAAATATCTCAGCATAGTTTTAAGCTTGCATTTTCCTAAAGACTAACGTAGTTATTAGTATTTTTTTAATGTGTTTAGTGCACGGTCTATGGGATCTCACTATGCAGATTGGACTCATAGTGATCCTCCTGTTGTCAGCCTCCCATGTGCTGGGATCACAGGCGTGCGCCACCACAACCAGTCTCAATCACTGTCTGAGCATGCCCCTAGGGCGGGGCCTGCAGGACTTGTGGTGCCAGGGATTGAACTCTGGTCCCTGTGCTCTGCCTAAGCAGATGCTTTAGTCCTCTGAGCTATCTGGCTGGCCTTTAGTATCTTTTTATATATTTATGCTCATTCAAAGATATTCTTTTGGGAAATGTCAATGCAGTCCTCTTTTGTAGGGATCTGCCGTCTTTCAGTGTGAATCCTTGAACCTGGGGAGAAAAGGGTGGCAAGAATGAGGAAAAGATAGAAAGAAAACAAGAGCTGGGTTAAGTTGTGGTTCATCTGCCTGGGGATCCAGGCCACCCCCTGAACAATCTAAAGAGCTTATACTTTTACAAAGTTGCAAGACACAAGGTTGCCTAGCAACCCATAGGCCACAACATCTAGGCAGGATGTTTTTCTCAAGACTGAGGTAGCTTGACTGCTTTATGCAATGAGGCTTAGTCCTGCCCTCCCACATAGAATCAATTTCCAGCTTTACCTTCTCCCAACACATTTGCCCTTTTGTTAAACTTCGATCAGAAAAAGAGGAGTTACAAATCTCCTCAAGTCTCCCAGTTTAACTTCTATATTTAGGTATATTGTCTGTGGTTCATGTAGACTTCGTATTTCTTGAAGTGTGAGGTAAGGATCAAGGATATTTTTCCATGTGGTTATCCAATAGCCCTGTACCATTAATTGAAAGAGATTTTCTTACTTCATGACTTACTTTGGCACCTTTGCTAATAAAGATGTTCTTATCATGTAGTTATAGAACTAGTTTTGAGATCTTTTAAAAATGTATTTAGTACAAGGTCTACAGGGTCTCACTATGTAGATTGCACTCATAGTGAGCCTCCTGTTTACAGACTCCCAAGCACTGGGATTACAAGCATGCGCCACCACACCCAATCTCAATAGGCAGCTCAGCATGCCCTGGGAGCAGGGCCAGCGCAGCATTTTTGAGATATTTTCTTGATTTCTACTGGTTACTTCATCCATCCTTAAATCATAAAATGCTGCCTTTATTATTGTTTTCTTATAGTAAGTCTTGAAATCATGCTATATAAACCCTCCAACATTATACTTTTTTTCAAAATCTGTTTTGTTCTTTTACATCCTTATGTAACATAAAAATGATAGTCAACTTTTTCTTAAAAACCAAATACAGAAACCTACTGAAATTGTGACTAATTTTGCGTTGAGTTTGTAGGTTAATTCAGCAAAGACTGACAGTATAGCAATAATAAATCTTCAAATCCATGAGCATAATGTATCTTCTTTATTTAAGCCTTTCTGAATTTCTCTTAGTTATGTTTTGTAGGTTTCAGTAAGTTTTCTGTCTTATTAAATCCAATATTATGTATTTTCAATCATGCTATTTATAGTATTATCTTGTTTGAATTACTTTTCATTGTTAGTATGTGTAAAAACAATTGACTTTTCAGTGCAGTTCTTTATTCCTGTAACCTTTTTGTTTCTAATTTTATCAGAGATTCACCAGTTTTTTGATCTCTCTTCAAAAAACCAACTTTTGATCTTCTAAACTGTTTGCCTACTTTAAATTTCAATGGTTCATGTTCTATCTTTATTATTTCATTTCTTCTTCTGTGACCCAAAGCAATCATTATTCTAGAAATAATACTGAGCCAGGACTGCTTGGAAGACTCCAGCAAACACTTCAGATTCCATAAGGTCTTTTCGCACTGGTGAATGGGAACACAGTGAATCCTGGCCTTGTGTAAGCCCCACAGTGTGACCTATCTACTGACTTCCAATGTTTTCCTGCCTTGCGGAGTTCCTTCTCAGGCCTGGGGAGATCAGATTATGCCAAACCTTGGGCAGATGCCTCTGCTCATCTCCAGAGCTTGCTCTTTGTCCTGGTTCCTCTTCTGCAGTATTCCTCTCTGAAAATTCTAGCTGATCTCTAAGGTCTGTCACCTAAAAATTGCCAGACCAACTGAATTCTACTGTCTGTCACCTCAAAATGGTCAGAATTTTCTTTCTCTTTTTCTGGCCCTAAAGTTGCCCCCAGGTAGAAGACTGCGGTTGGGACCACAGCAGCACTTGTCTATTTTGTTAAGCACCCCCTCAGTGATCATTGTACTCATATTTTATTGTCAAATTTCTATGTTAAATTCTTTCAGCTTTTTAGTGTGTGTATGAGTGTGTGTGTGTGTGTGTGTGTGTGTGTGTGTGTATGTCCATGTAAGTAGGATCCTGTTACGCAAGGCAGTTGAGGCAGTATGTAAACACCTTTTTACAGAAACATTCAATCCTATTGGAATGGACAATGTTTTGGGTCTTGTCATAACACATAACATTTATTAATAATGTGGTTGGTTATTAATCACATTAAAAGTTGTAATAAACAAGTTATTAGCATAGAAAAATATTTATTTCTTTTTTGACTTTTTAATTATTCCTTGAGTATCTTGAGTGTCTAAAATTATCCAATTTTTTTTATTTTAAGTGCAAGCATATTATTTGAATGATGAATAGTTATTATAATCCAGAGGTGGTAATTTTTGGCTCTTTTTATCACTCTAGTGGCAGTGAAGATACTGTGCACAAAAGCAAAATAAAACAGGTTTTTGCTGGTTTCTCTGAATGAAGTCTTATAATTTATAGTCAGAGATTTCTTTTTATTCTAATAAAATAATGCATAAAATAGTTGGAATTAATTAGCATAAGAACTATTTAAAAGAAACTAAAATATTTATACTTTAAATATGCGTGAACAGAAAAATTACATCACTATGCTGGACTTCCTTAATTAATGAAATACTGGAGTTTTATTTTGTGAAGAATAAAGAATATGAAAACAAAAGGATAGAAAAGTAAAAGAATGAAAGAAAATGAAGCATAAGAGAAAGGTATACATCTCCCTAAACTTTTAATTGCACCTAAGATTTATTATGCCATTGTTTTATTATTCCTAAGGCAATGAAACTGATAAATATATTTTACACCTTACAGTATTTTGGGAGTTTTTTGTGGAATTCTTTATAGAAATTTTAAAAATTTAGCCTTCTGAAATCATGACAAGGAAGCAATTCTGGGAACGTCACTATTTATTTCTTCACAGACAAAAACATTTACCAATGTTTGTCACAAAAGTGAATCTCAGACAAATTGAGTGTAATCCTTAGAGCTACAAATGTGGAAGCAGAACAACACCTAGAGCTGTCACTTGCTGGAGCAACTTGCTGAGGATGAACACACCAGATACATACTGTTAAATGGAAACGGAGGTCAGCTTCGTCAGAGCCACACGCTAGATGTTAGCTGCTAGAGCAAAGAGAACCCATTTTGACATTTTTCTCAGTTACAGAGGCTTCCTTCTCCACTTTCTCCCTGTTGACTGGGTATTTGCATAATGAAGAGCGCCTTTGGTGGAATTTCAATCCTTTAGACAGCTTCATCCTGCTGGGCTGAGCAGTCATTCACTACACCTGCTGTTCAGATGTAGGGGCTAAATCACTAATATGGAGTTCTCAGTATTCCTTTTCTGTGCCAAAGACCCAAATTGAGGCATAGCATTGATTCTCAATAAACTTTCTTTCTATTTTCCATCATTATTTTTATTATTTTGAAAGGACCTATCAGCACTCTGTTAGTCCTAAATGGCTCAGTTGTTCTAAAGAAAGTGTCAATAAGTCTCATCAACCAATGAGAATAGCATAAGACCAAAGTGGGTATATACTACATGGTCTTGGTAAAGAAGGCAGCTCTACTACTAAATGGAAGAAGATGTACCAAAAAATACTTCATGAATTGCATGTTTGACAACTAGAAGACAAAAGTTATAAATCAGATTAAAATATATAATGCCTTGCCAAAGCAAGATGACTGTGTTAGATGGAAAATATTCAGGACCTATTGGAGCTAGAACCTCTCTATTAATATGCAAGCAGGAACCTCTGCTCTGCAGGGACCTGGATGAGTTTTCACAGCTTTCGGTGGTCAGCGAGTAGCCATTGACCAAACTTAACTTCTCATAGCCCAAAAGGATAGCAAAGCGTAATGTCATTATCTTAAAGAAATGATGAATGCTTCACATTTCCCTCTTCCCCATCTACCGAGCTGAGACATTAGTTATCACAAATTGTCCTCACCTCTCCCTATCGCAGAAATCTGGGGCTATTTAAAATTTGTGGAAATTCAATTTGTAAAATTATGCTATTAGTGGTATAAAAGTGTAAAAAGTACTTTTCTAATGGATTATACGAAAGAAAGAAATAATAATTTAAAGTCATGTTAGAATAGTTCTCATGTCATATCCTTGACTGGTGGCTGAGATACATCTGTAAGGAGTTGAAATATTCTCACAACAGAATTTCAGTGTACTGAGTTTTCATAAATAAGAGACAACATTTCCAACCTTACTTTGAGGGATAATAAAATAAACAGTCAAAATCTATCTTAGTTAAAAACATCTTTCTACACTCCCACTCCTGAAGTAATCTGCCAATAAAAGTTATTTTCACATGGAGACTTTTTAACATCTTATTCTTTCAGGTAGGTTCTATGCCACACTCTACCTGATAGACTCCATACAAAGAATAGATGGCTCCTTCTCTAATACCCACTAAGAGGAGATATAGTAAAGAACTAGGATTCATTGTCCTGCAGAATGCATGCTGCAAAGAAGAAGCAGGGTTATTCTGGAACATTCTGGAGACAAGACCCAAATGTCCCACCTAAATCAGTGTGCATTGAACTTAGCCTTGGTTCTGTTGTTTTATTGGTTCTTTAATTTCCATACCTGGGATCTGTAGATTCAGGTATCGTCTACATCTTGGCCCAATTTATTATTTTATTTGCTTATAACTAATAAGTTTTAATCTCACACATTTACTATAAAGTGAGACTAAGTATCACTAATGGGTCGCTATCATCAATACTTTAAAAATAATTAAGTTGACTTGTAATGGATTTTGAAGACTAACAGAAGAGGATGTCAATCCTAGACCTGACACTTGCCATCTGGCCTTTCTGGAATGTCTTCTCTCCCAGCTTCAGTTCCCTCATTTCTAAAAGGACATGATAACACAACCACTGCATTGCTGCGATGAGCCAGGAGTCTTTACACAACTCTAGAACAGTTTGTGGCATGTATAGGTCTTTAATAAATACTGTTTTTCCTTTGTTGATGTTTCTTCCCTTTTGTTTAGGTAGAGATAAGCTTCTGACCATGACGCTCACTGTGCATGACTCAACAATCAGCAGTCAGCACTCATGTTAGGAATGGCTGCAGGGCCCTGACTTTGTCATAGATCTAGATTGGAAGTTTCGGCCAAGTCCTTGCATAGGAAGAGTTAGAAATGCAGGCTATATTTTGCTCTGTGTTCCTGTAAGACTTTGATCATGTTCTTCTTTTAGGACTTACATTATTTTGAAATTATTTTATAGCTGATTTGATTTTACCCCCTCAAAGACTGAATGGATTTCTAATTCACTCTCAAATTCTATGGGCAGCAGTGGGTGAGGCAGGACACTACAGGTACTTAATGTTGTGCCTCTGTAGAAGGGGTCCAGATGGGCCAGTCCTAGGGTTTGGACGTAGTTTATTGCTGGGGTTTGGATGTAGTTTGAGTTGGCCTGGAAAGGTTCATGTATTGAAGAGTTGGTTCTCAGTGAATGATGAGACCTTTAAGAAGCAGGGCCTAGTGGGAGGGCTCTGCCCTCAGCAGAGATTGAGCTAGCTCTCTTGGAACACTGACCTTCCTTCTCCCTGGAGTTACTCTAGGAGTGAACCTGACTCCCAGAGAGCTCTTTGGCTTCCTGTTTGGTGATGAGATTCCCTTCCCACTCACGCTCTCACCATCCGCCATCAGGCCTGCAGTCACCTGACCTCGGCCTGCTAGCCCACAAAGTTGTAGCCAACTTCCTTACTTTGTAAATCCCTGGCTGGCCTCAGGTGCGTTATCAGAGTATGCAAAATGGACTAACACTCAGAAGACTTGGGAGTCTTAACAATTGGGAACCAACAGAATCTAGGACATATGAGTCAGTAAGAGGCAGCGCTAGTTGCTAGCATTAATTGTAACCCACAAGCACATCTCACTATGTTCATAATGATTTTTTTTTCATATTAAAGTTGTCAAAGATATATGGGAATGAGGATGCACGTGGTAGACATTTCAGGACTCAGGAGATCAGTGTGGGTTGAAAATGGCTTCTTGTATAAAAATAATTACAGCAATAATTAGCATTTGCAAGATACCTTGCAATTTACAGAGCGCTTTTACAGCATTATCTCATCTTGCAAAGGTTATGAACTGGCCCTTTGATGCTATCTTATAACAGTATTAAGCTTTACTTCCAAACCTTGAAAGTTGTGGGATGGGGCTGGGGGGAGGGGCAGTGAGAAAAAAGACTGATAATTCACTAAAAAGCAGAAAATACGCCAAACCCATTGGCATGAAAATCGACTTATTTGGCATTGTAGACACTCAAGGACATGTCTTGCAAAGAAGCAGTTGGTCTATATTTTGATTTCCAAAAATATATCAAAAGGGCTTATTACTTTTTAAATTATTATTTTTGAGGTGAGTGTTCAGCGTACAATTATAATGGCAAAATTTGCTTCCTTGAAACAGAGTCACAGAACCAGAGGATGTTTGAATCCCATTTTAAGGCAAAACCTAAAATTATTTGAATAAGCCACTGAATGTCAGTAGAAGACAGGAAGAATAGGAGAAGCTGGTTACCACGTCGTTTAAATCGCGGGCTTCCATTCCTTACAATCCAGACTGGCCTGCCGGACGCTTTGAACTGTCCCGTCTCCCTTCCCTCCACCACGCTGAGGGATGAACGCTGTTCTGCCCCCATCAACAGCCTAATTTGAAACTGCGAGTTAGCAGGCTAGGATGCGCCACTCCTGAGACCGAACCTTGGAAGTGGCAGGCAGCACGACCCGCCAAGCCCTCTTCTCCTTTCCTGGCTTTCTTTCCTCCCGGCCTGCCTTTTCCTTCAGTCATGCGAGGTTGCTTGGACTGCCCGGGAAGGAGACGTATGTTATTTAATAGATCCACAGCCCAGCATGTACCGAGTCAAGTTACTGGATTACAGGAAAGCCGCAGCATCTCGATAGCGGGGCCGCAGCTCCAGAGCGCAGCGAGCGCGTCGCCGGCTGGCTCCTAAGCCTTTCCAGATGTGGCCGCGGCGCGCGCTTGGCGACGCTCCAGGCCGCCGCCTGCAGTCGGCGCTGCCCCGGCCGCAGCGCGAGCCGCAGTGCCGGCGTGCTGAGGGCGCGCGCCCCGCCGCGGTTCCCCGGGGACCCGCGCCCCTGCTCGGCGAAATCCCGCGGCCGGTGGAGGGCGGCTCTGGGCGGAGGGGCGCGGGATGTGCCCCGTGGCCGCGCTGCGCTGAGGTCCTGTGCGGGCGGATGGGGGACCCCGAGGCCCACGTGATGGCGCGGCCCCTGCGCGCCCCTCTCCGGAGGTCCTTCAGCGACCACATCAGGGACTCCACGGCCAGAGCCCTGGACGCTATCTGGAAAAACACTAGAGACAGGCGGCTAGCAGGTGAGGGGCGCAAGGAAGGCGGGGGAGGGGGCGGGCATGAGAGGTATTCAAAGGAAAGCAATTTAATACACGGACCCATTATTAACTCGGATAATTAATGATCTCGGCTATGGTAATGGCAAAGTAGTGTTTTCAGTCTCCCTTTCTCTGCTATTTAATGTTTCTAAAGTGTTGGGGTTGCTGGGGAGGGGTGCTGGTTGGTTTTTCTGTAATGTCTCTTTAGTATTAGTCTGATTGTTTCTACATGAGGTTATTTTAGGAGTTGGCTTTCTTGGTTGCTTTTTTTTTTTTTTTTTAACCTTGAAGAGAAAAGCAAGGTCCTTTGGAGTGTCAGGAAAATCAGTGGTGATGAACGGTTGCAGGCAGACCGCCCTGAGCAGGGGAGCGCTGTGAGGGGTCATCTTTGGAGCAGGTCTGGCCTGAGGTGCCCTGCTCAGTGCAGGAGAAGGCCTGCCAGAGCTGGGGGTCAGTGCAACAGTGGGTGTTGCCCAGGTAAAGGCTGCTGGTATTTGCTCTGGCAGCCTGCAGCTGCTCAGAGTTCCAAGAGGGGTCGGCTATGCCAGAGGCCAGCGTTTGAAAATTAAATGAAACATATATACACACCAGTGGTGCAATTCAAATGGCCAAGGGCTCATGTGACAGGCACCAAATGGCAGGCTGGGTTGGAAGGAATACAGTAAGAAAACAGGAACTACTGCCTGATTCTGAGCAGGAAAAGTGTTCATAAACCAATATAAAATAGCATCTCACTGTCATGTGAAAAGCCTCCAAATGTGGGAAAGGTATTGCGACAGTGTTTTATAGTTCCTTGTTTGTACTCTAAGTGTGTGCTCCTAGGCCATCGCCGTGGATGGGTCAAAGATTATGTTTCCTTAACCTTTGATGGGATGGTTAATCCAGTGTTTTTCTGATGCATATATATTGAGTGGCATTCTGAATTGTTGAAACTTGTAGACGTGGCCACCATGGGTCAGTTCAAATTTCTGGGCCCTGTTCTTCACAAAAGGTCACCTGACTTTCTCATAACAGTCCTGACTAGATTTGAAGAGATGACATTTGAGGTTTATATTTGTGATAAAACATCATAAAATGTTAGTTTCATACCACCCTAGCCCTCAAGTTTGCACTGAATGTGCAAGAAAAGCTCTCATGTAAACTAAACATTATTGCCCAGGACTAGGAAACAATAAACACTGTCAAGTTTAACCGTAAGGCAGGGAAGAAAAAAGACAATATTTCAAATTTAACTTTTGTTATTGCTTCAGAGTAAAATGTGATATTTTTAAGCATTCAAACTTCCCAACAAGCTTTTTTTTAAGGCGACAGCAATTTGAATTTGACCCATAAGACATGAAAGTATGCGATGCTCACTGTGTCATTGGTTGACCTTTAACAAAAAAGGTGATTCTTTTACTATTGTCTAATTTGATATAACTGTTGCAAACTAACAAATAACAAATAGAGTCTACAAATAAGATTTTATTTAAAAAACACATTCATATCTTATCATGCTTTGGTGTTTTATTATGGTTTGTGTTTTGTGTTTTAAGAATAGGACTTACTCTGGGCTGGAGAGATGGCTCAGTGGTCTAAAGCACCTACTTAGAACAAGCTTAGCAAAAGCATCAGGGACCGCGGTTCAATCCCCCAGCACTACATGCCAGCCAGCCCGCCCCCTGGTGGGCTGAGCTGGCCTCTCTCTCTCTCTCTCTCAAATAAATAAATAAATAAAATTAAAAAAAAGAGAATAGGACTTACTCTAATGTTATTCCCTTCTGAACTTCCCCTTCAATTTTTGTAAAATGAAGAATTTTGATAGCTGATGACCTGTGAAAATAAGAATGGCACTTTTTTCTTTAATGAGAAGAAAGTTCCTGATTCTTTCTTCTCATTCATCTATTACATATTAATGGTATATTTTAATTCAAAATGTAACAGCATAAACTCTTTGGAAAACACTTCAAGAAAAATCATTCCTTTTTATGTGTAATGAGAACTATTCCATACACGTAACAGCAAGTAGCATTTCTGCTGCTCCAGTTGTACTTGAGGGAAGGAATTCTTTATGTTGCTCAAATTTTTGAAGAGGAATGATCTCTGAGATCTTTCCCATAGCAGAGAATCCGGGGCCTATACTTGAAAAGAAAATACCTTGTCGGCCTTCCACGACTATATCTGCTTACTGGGGACCTGGCCACCTTTTGTGTCCTCGCTGGTTCTTGGCTCATGGCTGATGCTCAATCGGTATTTGTCAAATGGAGATTGATCCGGTGCACATTTAAGCCTCAAAAGCACTTACTACTATCCCTTTCCTTCCAGCCTCCCTGCACTCAATCCTCTCAAGGACCAAATGCTAAATAACAGCTGTTAACTATCCTACTCCAGTCTTCTCTTCTCTGTGACCAGTAGACCATTAGCCCCAGCCCCAAAGGCACACTGTCTTCTTTCCTGAAAGCAGAGAATGATACTAAATTTTCAGTAAATTGGAACCTGGAGGATAACCATGATGAGCAACGCAGCCAGACGGCCTATGTGTGCATGACTAATATTACAGGAATGGGTTATATAATCTGATAATGCATTTTCAATAAAGAGAAGTCACTATAAATAAAAAGGTACTTTTGAAGAAACCAATGTGCTTAATTAGACTAAGAACATTAACTCACGTGCTAAATTGTTCTTTGATTCCTCTCCTTGCCACCAACCATTATGATAAGGGAACACGGGGAAGCATGTCCATAGCTAGGTTACCAGTATGGAGCCTCAGCTTTGCTGTTCGGTTGGATGAATGGCCGCGAGCGTTCAGCGTTACTGAGTTTCTGGCCAGTGAGATCGTGTGGAGATCTGTGGTAGCGGCGATAAGTGTCCAGAGATGATTTTCGTGCTAGCTACAACATGGTAAGGCAGAGCTTGGCTTCTTTTGGTGCTTCAGAAACAGATCATTCCCTTATAGAGAGCAGAACAGTTTCCCAACATTCATAACTGGGGGTTAGATTTCAGTTTGAGTTTAAGAAAATGAAAATATTATTGATTGATTGATTGGATATAGGGTCTTACTACATAGCTGAGACTCATAGTGTTTCTCCTGTGTCACCCTCCCCTGTGCTGCCATTACAGGCCAGTACCCCCACACCTGGTTTCTGGGCCACCACAGTGCATGCGGGGTTCTAGGACCCTTGGTCCAGATTCACAGACCCCTCTCCCAAATCTATCCATAGACCATAGGTTTAAAAATCTCTGTATAATATTTACTCTGGCTTTCAAATATTTAGTGAAAACTTCTTAAAGACTTCCAGACTGGGTTCTCCTGCATAGGCTGGCTGGAATTCCTTGACATGTATTTGACAAAGCTCCACAAGAAGTCTGAACTGATGCATATGAGACTGCCTTTAAGGAAAATAAAATAAGATATGATATGATAAAATAAAATAAAAACCAGAAACAGTTCAGGAGCCTGTACTTAAGGCAAAACTCAGACTGCATAACTATAGTAGCTTTCTTTATTTGGGGCAGAGGTATAAATAAATAAATTGAAAAGAAATTAAAGGATAGTCTTTAACAACATCCAGTAAGGTGAAAATACACAAAATTACAAAACACACTGGTTTTAAAAGAATATACTCTCTGGAAGAAAGACGACATACCAGGGGGAAAAACTCTAAGCACCTCAAGATGTGTAAGTTGCAGAGTGAAACCATTTTTGTAGTTAAACACCCAAGGAAGAAAACCTGAGTTGTCCATGAAGAAGGAAAAATATTTTAGACATTGCTCAGTCCAGGAAGATTCAATAGACATACAACAAATCCACCAAGTATCTCCCTCAGGGTAGATTCCCCTAGGGTATCTTGTTCTATGTTCAGTATCTTATGTCATTTGGCAAAAGGAGTTTTACATTTTGGCTGACCAGGTCTCTGATTCACTAACCAAGTGAGGGTTTTACACTCTCGATCCTCGGTTCAGTGGGGCATCCAGAATCCTGGCTCACTCCCAGCGAAGGGCTACCACAAGCACTGACTCTTGTGAGCTGCTCTCAGCGTATTTAATTCACAGTGAAAAGCAAGTAAGGGCATATGTAATGCCTTTTAACTATGGGTGAGGTGTGCCTCCAAATATGCAGGCTCCTTCAGTAAACAAAGACAGCGCTAGTTTAGAATTTAAAGAGATAACCATTAGGGATGATACCTCCTGAGCTAACGTGATGTGCGCGTGTCCAGAGAATGAAATCTTACAATTTCAATCAAGAGAGGAGCATGTTCTTGTAGAAGCCAGCTTTGATGACAACATGTAGCATAATGACTAAGATTGCTGACCGTGACATCAGCTTGTCTGAGTTGGGTCATAGCTTTGCACTTGATGACTTTAGGCAAGAAAGACTGTTCCTCTCCAAAATAAGAAGGATAACATAGCTGCACCATAAAATCCTTCTAAGGGCCAGCGAGATAGCTCAGTGGTCTAAAGTGCCTGCTTAGGCAAGCTTAAGCAGGTGCAGGGGACCATGATTTGAGCCCTGCCACCAGGGTGGGACCAAAAAATAATAAATAAAATTCTTCTAAGGATTAAATGAGCTACTATGTAAAGTATAGAAGTGTGTTTGGCCTGCAGTAAGCACTGGATCAGTTTTGGTGATTACTATATAAGATTATTTCTTTCTTTTTTTTTTTTTTTTTGATGCTCTGCTTCTTAAGGATTTTTATCTTACTAACAAGCTACCACTATAATATACCTAGGACATTTGAGCAAATGTAGCTCTCTCTACCAGTCAAAAATTAAATGAATAAAGAAAAAGTAAAGGTGAAATTTAAATAGTAAGTGGATTTGTTTCTATCTTTTTGTAGATAAGCAATGAAAGATCTAAAGGAGGTGATTTTGTAAAGAACTTTGTGAACTTTAAAAGGAAATGATCAGAATAACTTTTTCTGCACATCGATGGACAACTCCATCCTTGCAGATGAGTTTGTCATACTAGATATGCAATCTCTGAACATCGTCCTGAGCAAGTTGGAGCCTGTTTTGAAAATTGCTAAATGGTTGGAGCCAAACATGGAAAAGAGCAAAATCATGAGCAGGCTCAGGGATGTGAGCATATTGGATCGGCTCTGGTATGAGGAAAAGCATGTAAAATGTCAAGCCTGACAATAGAAAGCGATGTTTCACATGCTTTCTTTCAGGAACAAAACTGTGGTGACTTGCTTTCTTTAAAGTAATATATAAGTGGCCTACACATTTTGCAAAGGCCATGATTACACCAGTTGGATGTGTGCAAAGTCAAAGCTAGGGGGAGGGGAGTATTGTTTGCTATGTCACAGTTCTCTTCAAGGAATTAGTGCTATATCACAGAGAAAAAATTGGATTTGAAAGAAAATTCCTCAGGCAGTTCTCTGTTCCAGAGGAACCACTTAGGCACAAACCGAAGGTAGAATTGAGTGTTTTGCAATTTCTTACTCTAGTTACTTACTTTGAAAATAATCTGTCATTCTCAAAGAGAGAAAACATACCTCCCAGCTGACGTGTGCTAGAGTTGCTCGTGAGTCATGATGATGCATGTGCCTTGATCCCTCTGTGTTCTTGCCCATCAGCACATGGACAACCACTGATATTCCTTAAGCAAGTACCTGAAGTTATTGATAAAGACTTAGCCATGGAAAAGACTCCAGTTATTCACCCTCTGTAATAATCAGATTCATGATATGAGTACTGTTATTGCTATTATCATGCATATCCAAAGACTAAGCATGTGTGTTTTGTAATACAAATTAAATGTGGCATCTGCCAGTGAATGGCTACTATCATTTGCATGCTTTCTTTGAGAGCCTACTAATTGCAAGAGCCTGTGCAGAGGGCTCTAAATGCATCGTCTCATTTTATTTTGAAAACCATCCTGAGCAGTAAGACTATTATTCTTAATCCCACTTAAATTAGGGTAGTGTTTTATGATATCTTTAAATCTATCACTGACTGTTCATGGATAAATCTCAAAAACTCCCACATTGGTCAATCATCATTAATTAATCTCACAAATATTTATTGTTTGCCAAACATTGTGTTGGGCACTAAATGACAAATAGGACTGGTACAATCCCTGTCCACCTGCCAATAGTTATGACAATGACACAACCTTTGAACTCAAGAAGCACCAGTTGGGGTCACATGAACTCAATTTCACTACAGCATGCCTCTTGGACGCTGAGCTCTCTGAAACTCATCACTGACAGTCTTTCAGGCAGTGATTCTCAAGAGGGTGGGAGATGAAAGACACCCTTAAATTCATGCTAGAAAAGGGCAGTATCAGAAAGGTGCATATGATATCCATATTTCCTTCCTAGTACAAGGTGTACCCTACAAACTGTAGAACATAAAAAGTGAAAGTTGACCCCGAGAGTCCGGCATAAGTGTAAAGGTTGAGATTCCTGTTAAACGCTCCTCAAACCCACACGGTCCAACTCCCTTGATGAACAGAGTGGCCTATAAACATTAATAAATAAGCCAGACTGTGTGGGCACCCCACAGAGCCTAAGGAAATCCTCTCTGCAAACAAAGGTCAGGCTAGTTAGTCCTTTTCCTCCAGGATGGATGTTTTCTTTGTAGGACAAACAGACTTGTTACTTGCAAAGTACTATGGAGTCATATTTTTAGTCATCTTTTTTCTTAAAAATGAGATCATGAGGCCGGGGATGTAACTCAGAAGCACAGCGCTTGCCTGACAAGTGCAAGGACCTGAGTTTGATTCTGTGTACCAAAAAACAAAACACACACACACATACACACACACACATGAGAGAGAGAGACAGAGACAGAGAGACAGAGAGACAGAGAGAGAGAGAGAGAGAGAGAGAGAGAGAGAGAGAGAGAGAGAATGATGATGATGATGACCTGCTTTCACTGTGTGGGTGTACTAAAGCTTAAAATATGTCACTATCAGAAATAAGATACCCTTGGATAATTTATAAATCAAAATGAACTAAAAGTAGAAGTTACAATTTAAGTATTACAATTAACAGAGGAGATTACTGTCAGAACTCGACATAGAAAGCATTATAGAACTAAAATAGGTTATCTTAAAGCATTTGAGATTTCACAGAATTTCTTACAAAAGCAAATTGTAAGAAAAATACTTTATTTTCTGAAGATAACTTTGCAAAAGGTTTTTCTACCTTGCAATTTTAAAATGAAAGAAAACTAGAGCTCAGGTGTTTTCATTAAAAACAGAGCATAATTATTTTTTGTAAATGCTTACCAGCAATGAAAGTTTTAATACTGGATAGAAAAATATTTCACATAATAAAATTCAGTGATTAAATATACAGTCACTATGAATCAGTTTTACAGCTCCATATGTAAAACTATCACAAAAATTCATTTTCTTTCAGATTAGTGTTGACCGAGGCTACTTTGAACAGTTTTAAAATCCCTTAAAATCTACCCAATGCAGAGGTTAATCAACTGAGTGAGATAATTACCAAAAGATATATGAATTTTTTCATGGTAACAAAAGCATATTTTGAATGTTGACAATTGTTCCTTTTTTAAAAAAATTTTAT
>NW_004524629.1:413105-425092 GCF_000260255.1 Octodon degus
TTGAACTGTGGTCCCTGTGCTTTGCTAAGCTTGTTCTAAGTAGGTGCTTTAGACCACTGAGCCATCTCACCAGCCCCACAATTGTTCAAATGTGGTGGTCCATGGGACCATTTTCTCTTAGAGATGAATTCATCATTGTATTCCAAAAGATCGTGTTAACATTATGGCTTCTCACTGTTCCTAGGTAGAAAGGTTGAGTAATAGAGAGAAAAGAAGAGTTTTTAAGGTTGAATACTTTATCATCAATAAGGGCATAAATATTGGACTTGGTTCAGTGATCTATACAAAGATCCACTGAAGTAAAGGGTATTGAAGAAGGTTATAGTGGATTGCCAACTAGTGGTCAATTTATTACGCTCACCTGAACTGAACTAGCCTGGTGCTAGTTGTGGGAGGGTTGTTTCCAGCACATAAGAGGCAGAACTGGAGAAGATGTTGAGATATTGTTAGGGAAGCTGTTTGGAGAAAATGTTGAAGCTGTTGGAAACTGTTGTTTCTCTTGGGCTGTTCTGCTAGAGGACCTTGTCATGCTGGCTTTCCTGATAAACGTGGCTGTTCTTGTCAGAGGAGGAACGTGGGACCTGTTGTCACTGAGGATGGCTATGGCTCATTTTAGGGGTGTGCTGGTCCTCATCTTGAGCATTGCTTCCTGGCTCCAGAGGAGCACACTGCTCATCCTTATGGAGAAGCTGGTCATGTTGGCTTTCCTGATGGGCCCTCAGCTTTCGTCATCACTGGAGGAGCTTGGGGCCTTACTGCTTGTCAAGATGGTTATGGTACTTTTGAGGGGAGCTCTGGTTCTTACCTTGAGCATAGCTTCCTGGCTTCAGTTCAGATCCCTCAGCCTGCTAGCACAGATCCCTCATGGCGCAGACTTTCTAGCTTCTATCACTGACCGTTGAGCCTTCCCAGAGCAGATCCGTGAAGCAGGCCTGCATGGTATATTATCATGGGCTCTAGACATCCAATTGGACTTGTGAGAGGCATTGTTATGGGCTCTAGATTTTCAGCTGGACCCATTTGGGTTATTATGATCCAGTCCCTCAGCAAGATTCTTTGGTCTTTAGTGTGTGTACAGATTTCCTGCATTCTTATATATGATTCTTTGGGTGATTATAAAATAATCTTATATAATGTGCCCTGTATCATACTGTTCCCCTTGAAAAAAAACCCAAACCAGAACAGAGGTTGCTGTACTTAACAGGCATAACCTCTGGTCAACTCCAAACTAATACTGACTGTGTATGACTATGAAAGACAGTACAGTAGGTGGTAGAAAGTTTACAGAGATCAAGAAAATGCCTTTGGACTCCAGAAGTTGTGATTAGTTTGGGCCAAAAAAGTAACCTATGTAGAAAAAAGTCTTCAAAGCATGATTTAAAAGGCACTGTAAGGAAGTTTCTGTGACAATCAGTATTTATCCTCCCTCCATTGTCTGCCCATTCTCCTTCTCTCCCTTCTCCCTACAACCTCTGTTTTCTATGCAGTCTGAAGTTATGAGTTACCACTAGTCCAACTGCTTTAAAAAAAAAAGAATACCGATAACATTTCACCTTTTCTACCTCTCTATACTTTGTCGTGTTCTGTCTGTGTTTTTAGAAATGTTATTTTCAAGTGAAAATTTCCTTGACACTAAGTTTAACTTTCAACATCACAATGATTGCTTCTATAGTCTTGCCCATGGAGGTAAAAACAAAAGAACCATTGCAAAGAGAAGCCTCTTTGCCATTCCAAGGATATGACAGTGGCAAGGTGCATGTGGGCAAGTGTGGGTGGGTGTGATGTACTCCAATGTGACTCAGCAGACAATCAGCTTTTTCTTAAGAGAGTCATTGACTCAAGCCCTGCAGTCAGTGTCAGTCAGATGTGCTCCCGATCAAAAGTTCTCTAAGTGCTTGAGAGTGGTGGCCAGAAAATGAGGCAGAATGAAAGGTTTATGTAGCTCACACTTTGTGGAAGTTTCAGTCCAAACTTGGCTGGCTCCAAGGCAGAGTGGCACATGGTGGAGGGCAGCAGTTCATGGTGGCTGAAAACACAAAACAGCTAGAGCAGAAAGGTAAGAGCAAGGGCCATGTTGGGGGAGAGAGAGAGAGAGAGAGAGAGAGAGAGAGAGAGAATAAAAATGAACTAGCAATTTGTAGATAATCAGTAAAAATCATCAACATATATTGGGTGGGAAAATAGGAAAATATGGCATTTTATTGCTTAGTGAAGTGTTGATTGTAGATCTCAGAACATCTTGATGCTGTCATATAACCCTTCTCCTGATCCTGTGTCTTTGGGGGATATCTTATTGATATAAGTATATACAGGCAATTATGTACAAATACAAGTGCACATGCATATGCACACAGCCTTTCAGAATCACATGACTTCAAGGAATTTCTTTTCATAAAAGAATGAAGGCTCCTGATTTATAGAATGCTGGTATAAAAGTCACAACACAGCATCTGACTGTTGACAACTTGCAGTGGGGGGATACAGCACATTTTATGGTGTCTAGACTTCGTTTTATCCTGTAGAGTTTTGGTGACATATTTAGCTTTTTGCAGACAACTCGCAAATGACTGACTCAGCAGTCAGTGTGGTTCAGTTTATCACGATCCATCATCTTTAATCTGGTCTTGAATAGCAGGATGTTGTAGGTCCAGATTGAAGTGTGACCTTTGAATGTTTTCCATTCATGCTTGATTACTATATCCTAGAGGTCTAGACAGTGTTATTGGTTTCTCACCAACATAAACATCTGCACAAAAAAAAAGAGAAGCCAAACTAGATGAGTAAGAACATTCCTAATCTACCTTTATAAGGTACTATTTGAAAATGAAACTGTTAAATGAAGCCCATCTCAAGTCTAAAATATAGACCATCAAACACAGTTTTTCAGCTTTGATAAGACCATCTTTGGACTATAATTTTTCACTAATGGAAACAAGTTTGAATACATAATCACAGACTATATTAGAAGCATCAGAAGCATTGTCCTTTTGTGTGATTATAGGAAGCTAAAATTTCATTTAGTGAATTCCAGCCAAATGAAATCAGCACGTGCATGTGGACTCATGTGTATCTCGTGGCTGGACAAATGAGACAATGCACAGTGGTGGTGGGGAAGAAGAGTGATGATGCCAAGCCCACCACAGCAACACGAGCATTAGTTAGCAGTCCCCTTCTGATGTTATCATCATGGAAAACATTCCCTTCACATGGAGAAGGCTTAACATTCTCAGTTGCTCATTGTGGTAGAACTACGTAGAGGGCTTGTTCAAGAACCAGTGCTCCCCAGTGTACCATGTTACTCAGAGTCAAAGGAAGACTCTGAGGCCCTTTCTTTTATCCTGAGTCAACAGGCCACATCCAGCCAAACAGCATGTAAGATGCATCCACAGTCCTGAGCCCAGCTAGGAAACCATGAATGGACACTAAGACAGCCCTATTAAGACTGTTCATGCTTTCTGTGTGTCAATGGCACATACATCCACATCATGAGAAAAAACATTGGTATCTTCCATGTAGAATATTGTAAATGTATGTAATGTCCGTTCAGTAACTAATTCGAATTTATGCACAACAGTTTGTACACATTACTAAGTTTTGTTTCTTCCTAAAGAAGAAAGATAGAAACAGGTTTCGTTCAGCTTTTCGGTGATTATTTTTATAAATTGATGGCTGAGAGGTAAAGAGGTTTTCCACCTAGAGCTCTTTGGCACAGCATAATTGTTGCACAAGTCAAAATAAACACAGAGGGTAAACTCCAGAGAAACTGTCAAAGTAGGACTTGGAAATCTATTAGAAGTGCCCTTTGCACCATGTAAGACCATAGCAAGCATCTCAGCTGGCCACCACAAGGAGTAAGCACCACACCAGAGCCAGTTTATAGCAGGCTGGGAAGGGGTGAAAAAAAAGTACGTAGTTAAAAAAAAAAAAAAAGACAGGATAAAAATAATGTCTGGGAAGGACAGTCACAAATAGGGACCATGACAGATGGATCAGGACCGGGCATTTGCCCCACTTTCTCTGCCACAACACACATGTCCCTGGCTCCCATCTTTGTAAGGCCAGTTCACAGAAAATGTTTTTGTATCTGTGACCCTGAGCATCATGCCCACACTACTACATCAAGTGATCTTTGAGAGAACCTTCATGGCCTTCCACCCTGATGAATCCCACCTTCTGCTCACACGCAGCACCCTCACTAGCTTCTGTCATCATTGTCTGCTGTCATTCTTTTTATCCACTTTCTACGTAAAGTGAGATGCTGACTTTAATAAACTCATAGAGCATAATTTGTTCTTGAGAATGAATGCTTTCTTTCCTTCATTCCATATTTTTCTCCCTTCTCACTCTCAAAATATTTTAATTAGTAAAAGATCTTTATTTCAGCTATCCCCTGGACTCAAAATAAAAGTGCATGCTTTTAAGTCATGAAAACTTACGTAATGTCTCTGGTTTTAAATGGAGCTTAGAAAAATGGCATTTGACAACTTTTATGACTTAAGAAAAAAGTTGACCCATACTTGGTACAAATGGAGTTCTAAGGGTCAAAAGCCAGGGGCTTTTAATAACTTTTTAAGTGTAGGTAATCTTTGTTCACTTTGAAGGTTGAAGTACGTACTAATTTTTTGTGTGTGGTGAAGGTGATGTTGTCGTAGCTAAATGGTCCCCACACTCACACCCTGTGATACTTGATACAGTGCTGCATGTGGCTCCCGTGGCTGTTTTCTTAATATACTCATTGTTTTTATCCACAAAGTTTGCATAATTTTGAAATTATATTTGCTTTCCCAAAACTTTTTCTCCAAAAATATCTTTAGATATACTATCAATGAACTAGTACTAAGGGCATTTTTAACCGAACACTTTAGACATAAAATATATTTATGTCTCATTCACTAGCTTAGGTAATATAATATTACAATTACTACTAAAGCCTCCTGAAGCCTCCTCCAGGATCACATTCCCCTCCTCAACTCCCCCTAAAATTCTCCTACCCTAAATTTGATGTTTAATCATCCCCATAATGTTTTTATCTCATCAGACCTTTAAACACCCTTAAACGATATTAATCACTTTGTACTTTTTGTGCTACATTCCTGAATAATATATCCACCCATTTGTTCATTCTTACTGATATTATCTAAATATGGCCTAGTTTGCTTGATCTCCTATTGGGAGACATCTAGATTGTTTGCAGCTGTAGGCTATTACAAGAACTTGCTGAGATAGATAGATAGATACTCATATTTCTTTATATGTATGTGTAGAAGTTTCTAGATCATAGAGTAATTCATCTAAAGATGGAATTTCATACCTTTCAATATGCACATTCTTGTAAAGCTACATAATACAGGATGCATTACCCACCTATCAACAGTATGTAAGAAATTTTCTTTCTGTAAAAGAAAATTTTTCAAATGCTGTAAATCTCAGTATACTTAAAAGTACTTTTGTGCTTTAAAAGCACATAAACGTAAATGATTTCAATTAAAAGATCTTAGGGCCGGCCAAATAGCTCAGCGGATTAAAGCACCTGTAAGCAGGCGCAGGGGCCAGGGGTTCAATCCCCAGGCCTGCCACGCTGGCCCTACCCCGGGGGTGCACTGAGATGCAGTTGAGACTGGGTGTTGTGGCACGCACCTGTAATCCCAGCTCTTGGGAGGCTGTAAACAGGTGGATCACTATGAGTCCAATCTAGTAGTGAGACCCTGAACACACTGTAGACCCTTCCCTAAAATACAAAAAAAAAATTATAAAATCTTCAAGTCAAATGCATATATATATATATAAATTTATGTGTATAAATATGTATCTCTTATACATATATAGACTTACATATCCAGATATAAGCATATATAAATTTATATCACATGTAAATATACATTAAATAGTAATTAAATCGTTAATAAAATTAGAAGAAACTAAATTGATAAGATTTTAAATGAAAATTGTAAGTAATAAACAATGTCTGGTTTAGTAGGGCTTCTTATTTGGGGCACACTAAAATGTAACTGAATAGGTTTTTACAGGAGATAACAAATTTAAAGTTAATTTATGCTTATTCTGGCTTGTAGTTGAATGTAAGTTCAGTGGAGGTAGGTGCTGAGGGTGGAAAATAAAAACCTATTAGAAAATTAGAATTAGCAAAAAGAGTCTCGTTCAGAGATAACATATTCACAATAATCTACAAGCAGAGAATACTTGTAAGAACACTTACAGGAGGCCCTCACTCGCACTCCCGAGTCCGCCACCCTCCATCGGTTCTCTCAGTAATCTGCCTTCGCCTCTGAAGCTATCCGCCCTAGTCTCTGAGCTTGCGAATCACGGACAGGCATCGTTGGCATGAAGTGGCTGGACTCGGGGGTTGTCGCCGAACCATCATCTGCAAAGTTTGAGGTACTTTTACAAGTTTGCTACACAGGCTGTGCATTTGCAGTGTATTTGTAAGCAATGGCTGCCATCCGAAAGAAACTGGTGATTGTTGGTGATGGAGCTTGTGGTAAGACACACTTACTCATAGTCTTCAGCAAGGACCAGTTCCCAGAAGTATATGTTCCCACAGTATTTGAGAACTATGTGACAGATATTAAAGTGGATGGAAAGCAGGTAGAGTTGGCTTTGTGGGACACGGCTGGACAGGAAGATTATGATCTCCTGAGGCCTCTCTCCTATCCAGACACCGATGTCATACTGATGTGTTTCTCCATTGACAGCCCTAATAGGTTAGAAAACATACCAGAAAAATGGACTCCAGAAGTGAAGCATTTCTGTCCCGATGTACCCATTATCCTGGGTGGAAACAAGAAGGATCTTCGGAATGATGAGCACACAAGACGGGAGTTAGCCAAGATGAAGCAGGAGCCAGTAAAACCTGAAGAAGGCAGAGATATGGCAAACAGGATTGGCACCTTTGGGTACATGGAGTGTTCAGTGAAGACCAAAGATGGAGTGAGAGAGGTTTTTGAAATGGCCACGAGAGCTGCTCTGCAAGCCAGGCGTGGGAAGAAAACATCTGGGTGCCTTGTCTTGTGAAACCTTGCTGCAAGCACAGCCCTCACGCGGTTAATTTTGAAGTGCTGTTTATTAATCCTAGTGTATGATTACTGGCCTTTTTCATTTATCTATAATTTACCTAAGATTACAAATCAGAAGTCATCTTGCTACCAGTATTTAGAAGCCAGCAATGATTATTAATAATGATGTCCAACCCATCGGACCTGCCAGGGTCCTTCCGACACTACTCTAACAGCCCTTTCTGCACTCCACCTGACACACCAGGCGCTAATTCAAAGAATTTCTTCTTGCTTCTTTCTAGAAAGAGACAGTTGGTAACTTTTGTGAATTAGGCTGTAACTACTTTATAGCTAACATGTCCTGCCTCTAATCTGTCAGTTGCAGGGAATTCTGATGAGTCCCCACTTCAGAGTCTTACTCCTCATGGAGTTATTGGCATAACTCTGGGGTGGGCAGACAGTTTTTTTTTTAAAATATGCTCAGCCAGAAGCCCCAAATCCATGCAGCTGTGGCAGAGTTACAGTTCTGTGGTTTCATGTTAGTTACCTTATAATTAACCATGTAATTAGTGCCACTTAATGTATGTTACCAAAAATAAATATATCTACCCAGACTAGATATAGTATTTTTTGTATAATTGGATTTCCTAATACTGATACTTGTCATTGCCACAAAGAATGTATTGGTGTTTTTTTTGTTTTGTTTTTTAACAAGAAAGTGTATTTGGAAATAAAGTCAGATGGAAAATTCATTTTTTAAAATCCCCATTTTTTCACTTTTGTCTGATACAAGAAGGCTATTGCCCCTTTTTGGCCCCACATATCCTAGTTCCCTTCTCCAGAACTGGGTTAGTAACTAGGAATTTTGCTTGAAGATGGCATAGCCTGTGTCACCTGGGCTGCAGGGCCTGGCTCTAATTCACAGCGCTCTTTTCTCCTCCCCTACTGAGGTGCCCTCCCCGAGAAGCCATCAGTTCTCAGGGACGGTACTTAGTTTTTCTCTTCTCTCCAGATGACTAAACTTTTTTTCTGTACCAGTTAATTTTTCCAACTAATAGAATAAAGGCAGATTTCTTCTCAGAGGCTTTGCAGACTTCCGTGGAAGCCAAGTGTTTTCTGGACCATACGAGCAAGCCTGAAATAGGGAGCAAATATTTCAATAAGAAATAACCATTTCATCAAGTATTTTAGATAAATTATCTTTCCATAGTGAAGCCATTAATTTGCAAGAGTAAACTACATATATTTTCACTGTACTCTAACTGAGCAAGTAACAACACTTTATCTCTTAAAAAATTTTAACACATGTTAATTGCACATATTAATGGAGTTCAGTGTGATACTTACACACAGGCAGGAGAGCATATTTAGTATTTCCAGTCTCCTTTCTTCCACATTTTCCCACCTGGCTCCCTTCCCAAACTGGAATAATCACGAGTCAGACACTCACCTTATTCATCACCCTCGCTGACCACCTTCTCTCTCCATTGGTTCATCTTTGAAAGGTATTCAGTAGGGAAGGGCTGAGGATAAAGCTAAGTGGTAGAGGGCTTGCCTACCATGTGGATGAGGCCCTAGGCTCAAGCACCAGCATAATAGTAATAATAATAATAGTTATTATTATTATTATTATTATTATTATTATTATTTCTGTATGCAGAGCCTGGTGTTTGAATGGTGTGCATGTGAAAACCCAGTGTCTCTGCCTCTGTTTCTACCAGGGTGCATAAGTAACTAGTGGAGGTTCTTCAGTTTGAAGTTCAGACTAGTAAGCATGGGCACGGTGCCCTGTACACTGCATTCCATCCGTCCATCCGTCCATCCATCCATCCATCCACCCATCCATCCATCCATCCATCCATCCATTCATCCCTCCAGCCAGCTAGATGTCTTTTGTGGCAACGTGGGAGTACTGCACTTGATTAGGCTGTGAATATCCCAAATATTACCTTCAAAGATGTAGGCCAGTCAGCTCCTTGGTTTCCTGGGAATGTTGGTAAGTTTAAAGCATCTTTTGTTAAGTGATTTCTTCTTGCTCTACGAGGTTGGCCATGGGTCTGTTCCCTAGAATGTTCAGAAAGACATAAATCATATCTTTTAAAACATGGGGGATTTATTTATAATTGTGATTATGAATTTTTCTGTTAGTTTCAATGATTTTAATTGTTTTTCATAAAACATGTTACCCTCAAATAATTCTTCACAATTTTTCTTCCACTCAAACTATGAAGCTATTTTTCCTTTTCAATTGGTCTTAATCAGAGCTCACTTGTAAGTGTAATTTCTTGCTCAACCACGATCATCGCCAAGATTCTTTCCAGCACCTGTGCCGTAGTTTGCCCCCTAGAGTTAACATTTTCCCTACATAGTGGCAGCACCTTTAGCCCACAAGCAAAATTATCCAAGAAAATGTGCAAAGGGTTTTTGAGCTTTTATTGTAACACCCGGGGTACACAGCTGATGTTTTGCCTCAACTCTCTACTATCTAATTTTAACTAAATACCTAGCGTACAATGCTGGGCTCTGTTCAGAGCTTTCCTGAAATTTCCACTTAATGCTTTATAACTCTGAATGAAAGATTCTGTCACTAATTTGGCTTTACAGATAAAAAAGCACACACAGAGAAATTAAATATCTTACCCAAAAATCACTTAACGTGGCTAAGGTTGAACTCTGATTTTTTTCCATAAAACGTGTCATTTTCATCTCAGTTCATGCAAGTCACCTTTGGCCTTTCTCTTCTGTCACACCTCAAATTCCTTCCGTCAGTCTCACTGGCCTTTCCCGCGAACGCATCCGTAGCCTGTCACTCGTCACCACGCTCCCTGCACCCACACTGGGCCAGGCCAGCAGCCTCTCACACCTGCGTTGCTATAATCCCTTTTTCACTAGCCTCCCACCTCCACCCTTGACACTCTTGCACTTTATCCCAAACACAGGGGAGCGAGATTCAGAAATGTAAATTGTGCTTTGTCTTTCCATTCCTCAATTCAGAAGTCTCTTCTGTTTCTCTTACATTTCTAATACAAGAAAGTTCATGTTTAATTGTTGGGTCAGTGTTGCATGCCTCTGTCTGGTAATCCAAGCAACAAATTTGGTAACAATATGTAATATAACAATCAGTGCTAATTTTCTATTCTTGTTTTGAAATTCTGCATCATTTTTATTGCTTTGTCCTTGTTGTTACTTGTTTTGGGTTTTTTTTCTTCTTTAAGATAAAATTTTTTAAAAATCAGAAAAAAATAAGAAACTAAACTAACTAAAATCCTTTCCATGACGAAGAAGCCTTTACCTGCCTGAGGCCTGCTGACCTCTACACGATTTTCTTAAAATTTTCCCACTTACCACATTCCACACACCCTGTGTGGTTTCTTTGCTGTTCTTTGGCAGCTGATATCATTCTGAAAAATTAATTCCCCAAAGACCAGTACTGAATCTCTTCTAAAACACCAGTTCTACTGAGAGGCACTCTAGCTCCCTCTATTAAAATTTAATTTTGTTGCCAGCTGATGGCAATCCATTTGTATATATTTGTTTGTTTATTGTCTCTTTGTCCTTTGAGCATTTAATATCACGATGCTGTTAACACAGCGCTGTGCTTCCCAACATTCCTAGCATTTAGACGGGTGCCTGACACAGAAACATTCGTTGAATGCTTTAATGAAAAACTCTAATAACCACACATTGCCACATGTAGAAACACGTACTTTATATTATATATTAAAATACATAAGTACATCTCACATAAAAGCAAATAAAAGAAAGAAGTTACTAAGAAGTTAAAGCATCTTACTAATTGGTTTTGAAACTGTCTCATTGCTATTTGTTTCTGAATAAAATTTAAAAAAAAGCTGAAGCAAGGCTGACCAGATAGCTCAGCAGATTAAGTGCCTGCTTAGGTAGGTGCAGGGACTGGGGTTCGATCCCCAGTATGCCTTGCCAGCCCTGTCCCTGGGGCATGCTAAGACAGCCACTGAGACTGGGTGTGGTGGCACCCCTGTAATCCCAGCACTTGGGAGGCTGAAAACAGGAGGATCACTACGAGTCCGAACTGTGTAGTGAGACCCTGTTGACCCTGTACTAAAATATATTTTGTAAAAAATAAATTAATTCAAAAAAAGGAAGTGGAAGTAAACATCTACTTCACATTCATTCTGAACCAAAGAAAATACTCTGAAGCTGACCCTTTCATTATATGTCACATATATTATTTATTTCAAAAACTGTTTCTCAATTATATTCTTGTTTCTAGGCCATCATTTCTTTAGGTTCAAACTAATGGATGTGTGAGTAACCTTCGTCTCTTCACAGCCAGTTGGGTCTTTCCCTGTCTCCCTTCCTCCCTCCGCCCTCCTTCCAACACCCCCTCACTCTCCCACTCCCTCCTTCTTTCCTCCCTTTTGGCTTTCTTCTCATTTTTGTCCCACCCTCACATCTGCACTCTAATTTTCTGTCTCCTACCAATCAGCATATGCTGGATATCTCATAGTACATTAAAACTGTAAAGTCCAAGGTCAGCTTTGCTGTCCAGCCTGCTCCTCCTGTGCAGGTTCCCCCATTTTCTGCTTATCCTCATCTTTGTCATTTCGGCTTCATACGTGTCACTCTCGCTGTACTTACCCTTCCTTTCCGCAAACCATTATTCTAACCTAGACATGGGAAAGGTGTCCTGGCCATGTCTCTAAGACTCCAGCCCTTGTCACTTCAGTCTGTTGTTCATAGCATTTCATCTTCGTTTCGTCACTATTTTTGCCTCCAAACCTTTAATGTCATGCAATTTCCAAGCATATCAAATCCAAACAGTTCTCCCTGCTTGAATATCCTCTTTTATTTAGCTATATTCTGCTTAGCTATATTTTGTTTCTTATTGTTCCATTAAAACAATTATGAGGGGCTGGGGAAATGGCTCAGTAGAATAAGCACTTCCCTGGCAAGCACAAGGGACTGAGTTCAATCCCTGGTTCTGGAAAAAAAAAA
>NW_004524629.1:425192-429353 GCF_000260255.1 Octodon degus
TTTTTTTTTTTTTTTTTTCCTGGGCTGGCAAGATAGCTCAGTGGACTAAGCACCTACTTAGGCAAGCACAGGGACCGATCCCTAGTGCCACATGCCATGCCAGCCCTGCCCCTGGGGGCACTGAGCCAGCCACCAGACCAGGCATGGTGGCGCATGCCTATAATCCCAGCACTGGGGAAGCTGAAAACAGGAGGATCACTACAAGTCTGAGCTGTGTAGTGTGACTCTGTAACAACCAAATACATTAAAACAAAAACAGTTATGTTCCTGCCTCTTCAATAACTTGCTCAAGGTGCTGGAGAGATAACTCAGTGGTCTAAAGCCAGCCTGGGAAGGGCACGCCAGCCACCAAAACCAGCTCTGGGGAGGTTGAGACAGGGATCACTAGGAGTCTGAGCTGCGCAGCGAGACCCTGTACCAAATAAATAAATAAAACGTTTATAAAAAATTTTTTTAAAAGCTTGCTGAAGTCTATAGCAATGAAGCCTGATCCCCTAGTTCAGGTCCTATGTACCTTTCAACTTTCTGGCTCTTAACGTTTGGAACAAAGCTGATCCTTGTAAATGTCCATTTTATCTGAGATCTTGTGGCACTGATTTTTTTTAAAGTTTGCAGTTAACTGCATGCTTCTTTTTATTTGTGCCATACCTGCACTCCTATTTCATATGTTAGTCTTCTCCACCCAATAAGATAGGAATCTACTTGAACTGAAAAAGGAATCTCTTCTTGTACTCGTGTATAGCACTGGTATGCGCCCACATAGCATACCAAGGCTTCTTCTCAGGCACTGTGACACACACCAGTTCAAATACATCACCATTCCCATAGCATTCTCAGAAGGAGCAAGTCTACACACCAGTTTAAATAGGACAGGTGAGAAAGAAAAAAGGAAATTTGATCATCTGGGGAGAAGATATGAAATTTTCAGACTATGATTTATTTGATTTGTTTGTTGGGTAGGTATTTGGCTGGTTTCAATATATGCGGTTAAATGGCTTCATGCCTGCCAGGGAGTACTCTTATCTCTGAGCTACATCTCCAGCCCTTTTTTAAACTTTTATTTGGCAACCTGGCCAAGGCTGGCCTCTAGCTTCATTCCTCTCTGTCTTAGGCTCCCTAGTAGCTGGGATTCTAGTTGTGACCCCCCACATTCATGAGTGTGTGTGTGTGTGTGTGTGTGTGTGTGTAATAATAAAGCCATATGATCCTACACGCCACAGCCAGATGTGGATTTATCGTGAGCTTAGGGTTCTTCAGGGCTCCTTGATGGCAGGAGGCTTTCCAGGATGCTAAGGGAGCCCTAACATCTGCTCTTCTGGGGGGTTTTGTAAAGTTAAGATACTCTAGGGCACTCAGTTTAGATTGCTGTGTACTGTTAGGGTTTACAGAGCTGGGCAATCTGTGAGCACTCTGCATTAGTACTTTTTGTTTTGGATGACAATGGGGTGGCTGTGGGCCTTTGTATTCCTGACTTTTCGTGGCATTGCCACTGTGTGGCTAAGTCAGCGTTTTTTTTACTCTGTTTTCTTTCTTGCAAAATGAAATTCAGTCCTCTAGACTGATTCCTGCCTGTGTGGGAAATGACAGAACCCTGTACAAACAGGAAGTGAAGTGCCTAGTAGGAAGAGATAAAGACTAATTCTCTATCAACTTAACTATAATCCACTCACTGTTTTCCTGAGTTCAAGGAAAGCAATTAAGGCACATTCATTTTCTTCATTTAAAAATGAGAAATTTCAAGGTTACAGTGTTAGGTATCTGGTCAAAAGTCACATCACTGTTAGTTTGACTTCGCCTGTGAGCTCTAGTTTTCGGAATTCAAAGATCATCATTTCCTATGACCTTAAAGGGTTTAAGTAAAAATCAAGAAGTAGTTATAAGTAAATTGGCACCTATATGAGAAATGTTTTTGATATGAACAGAATTATAAATCCCCTCATATCTTTATCTTTTTCTGTGGCCTGTTTTTCTAAACCAATGGAACAATTACTGCTTTCTTCTATTGCTCTGAATTCTTTTGCTCTGTCTCTTCAATAGACACAGAGAAAACGTGAAGTCCAAGGTTTATAATTTGCAGTCCCTGAAGAGAAATGTGAAGGAGGAGTAGTGGAAGGATCTGAAGACCTCTGCGTAGGACATTTGGTTATTTATCTTCACATGCTGGAATGTTTTGCTTTTGTCACCCTTGCTCTTAGGATCTGCCGGGTGATTCCAGTTGAGCTAGTAGCCGCTATAAAACAGTATAAGGGAACTGCTGTGTTTCCGTAATTACTTCATTGCGATTCTCTGTTACTTCACCTTAGAAATGTCTGCTGTTAGTACTGACATATATCTTATTTTAGGCTGCTGATATTTCCTGCTTGAGCTTTTAGATGCTTCTGTAGCTTTGGCAAAGTTCATACAGAGCTTGTTACTAACTAGAGAGAGGGAGAGAAGAAGAGAGAGGCAGAGAGAGAGAACGAATGTTAAGTTCCCATGCATTCAAGCATGGACAGCTGGTTAGGATTAAAGCACTCTACCTTCAACATACTGTTTTCCCACAGCTTCTATTGTTTTTATTTTTTTCTTTTCCATTGCCAACATAAACAAAGTCAGCATTATATCCTGAACTGAATTACCATTTTTTATATAATCAGGATATTACATTAATGCATTTTTAAGGATAAATATAGCAAATACTTCATTATTCAGGAGTAACCAGAACATACATGATGACTGAAAGTAGGTAGTGTGACTCGAGATCATGCCCACAAGGAGCTGTAGTGCTATTTATTTGTTCAGTGCTCATTCACTTTTTCAAAAGCAAACATATGTGGTTCTCTGGGAACTTATAACAAGGAAATCTTAATAAATAACTTCATTTTATCAGACAAGTACTGATCCTTAAGGCCAGCTATCTTGGATATCCTGATTGTGATGAGTGCAACAGAAGTTTATGGTGGGACTTAGTCCGGATTGTATCTCCCAGTATTAACAGGACAGTGTTCTGAGACCACAAAGCATATCTAAGGAATGTTCTTCAGCCTATATCTTAGCCATCATATTACTGGTAGTCACAGTTTGCTCCTCGTCAGTTTAGACTGTCTCCAAAGAGCCTACCCTTGCTTCTTGACTGCTGATATGCTTTAGAAATGAGTGTGTTCTTGCAGTAATTTAGTCAAAGCAAAATCCTGTCTGAGTGCTTAGGAATTTTAAAATGTTCAATTATGTAGTAATACGTATGTGTGATCACTTACAGCTCTGTATCAGGATGCTTTTGTTGGGTAATAAAAAGACACAGGCTGTAGGCCCTTCTTTTGGGAACAGGAGACAATGGGCAATGTGAAAGTGTGTGCTCTCACTTAAAATATGCTCTCGGAGTCCTAATTGCATGGTAAATTCCCGGTCAAGTGCTGCCATGACGACCAGGAGGGACAGTAACACTGTTGACATCACTAAGAGGCTATCTCTGGTGTTGTCTAGAAAATGATGGTGATAGACATGGAAATGGGGCTGGGCTAATAAATTCAGAAAAAGTAGAATGTGTTCAAGTGTGCCTAGATTGGGATCATAGGAGAAAGCTTGCTTGTCTGAAGTGGAAAAGTGGAGCATCGCTTTCAACCCCAGAGTCTGTTCACCTGCTCTTTCCTCATTTATTTGTTCACATACCCAAAAGCATTTGTTGAGTATTATCATGCAGGAAGCTGCAAAGATGGCCAGGACTTATCCATACTTTTGGTATAATCAGAAATATTTATTGCTGTCATTTACCGCAGTGGGTACTGCTGTTGGCTTTTCATGCACTGATTTTATTTATTTATTTATAGTGAGAAGTGAATCCAGGGTCATCACAATGAGCTATGACCCTAGTCATTGCTGCCCCTGCCGCTTTTGAGCCACGTTCTTCTTAAGTCGCTAAATTGTCCAGGCTGGGCTCAAGCTTATGATCTTCTGCTCAGACTCACAGATGATTGGGTTACCTGTGTGTGTCACCATTACGGATCAGCTTGATCAGTAATTGTTACAGCTGGAATGAAGTGCAGGTCTTCCTGTCCCTATTTTATTATTAACAAAGTTGGCACTCAGATGTTTTAATTAACTTTGCCAAGATCACATAGTAAATGAAAGCATCAGAATTTGAATTCAGGGCCTAACATGCTGGCCCCACCCCCAGGCACACTG
>NW_004524629.1:429738-434921 GCF_000260255.1 Octodon degus
GTCTATAATTCTTCAGTCAATAGTTTCTAGTGATGTTTGGCAATTGTACATAGAGTTGAACTAGGAGTTAGCTAATGAAATTTTGTTCCATTTTATTCAAAACATCATATCAAAGATAAGCCCTATGACAGTCTCGTTAACTCTTATGACCATAAAAGGTATGGGAAATATCAATTTTATACTTATTAAATATAATCATAAAAGTGGAAAACGTAAGATTTTTATTGTTACGTCCTCCTCTTATTCATGGTAAGGTACATTCCAAAATTCCCAGTAAATGTCCAAAACCACAGGTAGAACCTGACTCAATATAGTATCAGTGTACTACTGTAGCAGTTGACCCAGTAACTTGGTTGCCAAGCAACTAGCAGGTAGGCAGTATATGCATGGTGGATACTTTAGACCAAGATATGATACACACATCAGAAGGGAAGAAGCAAAAGACAGTGTAAAATTTCATCATGCTTCTCACAATGATGTGTGATTTAAACTATATTACTTGTTTAATTCTGGAATTTTGTTTTTTTCTTTTCTTTTTTTTTTTTTTTCAGAACTGGGGATTGAACTCAAGTCCTTGCGCTTGCCAGGGAAGTGCTTATTCCACTGAGCCATCTCCCTGGCCCCTGGAATTTTCCATTAAATATTTTTGTATTTATTTTTATTTTATTTTTTGGCGGAACTGGGGATTGAACTCAGGCCCTTACGCTTGCCAGGGAAGTGCTTATTCTATTGAGCCATCTCCCTGGCCCTCCATTAAATATTTTTAAACCATAGCTGACCATAATATCACAGAAGCCACAGAAAGAAAAGATAAAGATAAGGGACACTGCTGTAGTTTTCGTGGTTTTTTTTTTTTTTTTCTGTCTTCAGTCCAATCAATATTTTCTTATTTCTCAACTATCTAGAAAATGTGAAGGGATGCATAAAAGAGAAACCTGAACGCTCATCCTGGCAGGCTGAGATTGGAAAACATAGCCTAGCTTCAAGTGTCCAGGCGTATGTCTCTGAGTCTATTAAGATTCATGATTGGTTATTTCTCATTTTCATATCCGCATTATTTCTGCCATTCTTTCTTAGCATTCTTTCCAAATGCTCTTTTTTATTTTGTTTTTTTTTATTTGAGGGATTAGAGAGTGAGAAGAGGGGATGAGATTTCCAAGTATGGAACCACAACATTCCAAAGAGATGAGTACACCTGTGATCCCTGGGCTGGCCTCCTCAATGTTGGGAGCGCTGCTTATGTCTTAAAGCTGCTGTGTTTTGAGGATTTTTACCAAAATAGGATGTTGCAAATTAAAGAAAAGACCACATTCTGCCAAATGTTACCATAGTTATTATCTGGGCTAAGTCCTGGCATCAAGGTTCCTGTGCGAAAGGCCAGATGTTATCACTTAGCAGTGTTTTTGTTATTGCTAAGTATTTCCTAGCTTTGTTACTTCCCCCCCCCATACTCTAACTTACTAATATCTGAAGAATAATATCTTACTAATATATCTGAAGAATACCCTGAAGAGAACAGGGTAGTGAAGTTAGCACATGGCATCAGCAGAGCAAGAGAGTTGCTCCTTATCCTAAGCACATGCTCCAGTCACCAGTCATGGCACAGTGAAGAGCAGCCCTGGGACCTGACCAGAAAAGGACATCGGGATTAAGCTGCTATCTCATTTATCACAGGTGGTGTGACTTACGAAGTCTTGTCAGCTTTAAAATGATGGAGTAGGGAAATAGGAAAAGGAATACAATCAATAGATTTTTATAGTTTGCGTGATTTGCTTTTAATCTGAATTTCTTTATGTATCCACATTATCTACATCTATGCATATCTAAACACAGCACGCACAAAGCATTTCTCTCAAGGAGAACTACCAGTCTCACAAGAATAGCCTTGTTGGAGTAGATCTATCTCAACATGAGCATGGAACGACACTTTGAAAAAGTCACTGTTAACTCTTTGCCATCCATGCCAAGAGGGCACAAAGAATTCCAAGGGCATTTTCTTCCTGCAGAATCCATTTTGGTTCCATGTCCATTAATTTGTCTAAAATCTTTTTGTGATTATTTTTATTTTTATTCGACTTCAAAGAATCCTATAAGTTGCACTTTATTAATTGGTGTCAATATTTCACCTTTGGTTTCATCTGAAACTATTCTTTCAAATGAAAGTACCCCTAAGTTCTGATTTGTTAGTGTAAGTTTTGGGGGGGTAGATCATACAGTCTTCGTTTTTCTGTTAATCTATTTGATTACTTTTTGTGAACCTTTTGTCATTTCATTGCAGTGTATTTTAAGACGCACATGGTATTTTGACAGCGAACATGTATGATTTCATTGTGGGTAAAATCACTTTCCTAGTTCGGGATCTTGATGGACCAGAACCTTTTAAAAAATATAATTTTGAGCAAAAGCAATAGAAGTGCAGGTACTGGGCCAGTTAATCTTTTTTCTCCCCTTGTTGTGCCTTTCCTCTTCCATCCCAGATCCTTTAGGACAAGTATAATGGGGCAGTTCTTTGCGGCATCTGATAAAATGTATGTAATATTTGAAACTTCAGATACTTGAAATAAGGATATCCTCTTAACTCTAGGATACATCTCCCTAATTTTTCAACATTTTTTTATTGGGAAAAGTTTAAAGATCTCAAACAGTCTCTTGTAGATGGTTTCTAGATTTGCAATATTCTTGTTTGATGAAAAACAGAGTTCCATTTTCTCTGAGCAAGGTGGACAGAGTAGGAATCCTTCCTCCTAAGTTCTAATTCATAAGACAATATTAAAAGAATCTATTATTACAGTATGTTTGTTCTTTGTCATGTCATCACCTGCGCCATACTAATGATTCATATTAAACTAAGGATCATATAAGCAAGAGACCTACAGTTGTTTGTTTTCATTCTTAGCCTAACTAGGACTGGCATCTGCCCCATTATTTCCAATTTTATACATTTTATAGATTTCTTTCTTTACTCATTGTCTCAGACTATTGAGATAACTGAGTCCTGTTGTCTTTGTAGCTCCTTATTTCAGCTTTGTGGTCCCATATATATTGTCAACACGTTACTTGGAACTTTTAATCAAGGACAAGATCAGTGACAAAAATAGAGATCTCTGTCCAAGTTTGTATCTTCATCTACTCAGTAATCAGCACTGTTATTGATTAGTTTTTCAAAGGAAAATTATTCAGCTAAACTATGTTTCTAATATCTCAATAACCTGTCAACCTCAAATAACATCCCTAGAGATCTATAAAATACTTTGCTGACAGAAGAAGGAATGCTATGCTCCTGATATACTAATTTAACTGCTTCATGGAAGAAAATTATGTGTTTTTCATTAACTCTTGCATATTCAATACTTTAAATCCAACTATGCTGTCTCTAACATCCATTATTATACATTGTATGATGCATCACATCAAGAAACACATGGGACATAAACCACTTCCACAGAATCCTTTCAAACACATTAAGGAAATACATGTGATTATCCTCATTATAAAAAAAGAAAGAAAATTAAGTTCAGAGAAGAGGATAGAATTCCAGTGTCATGGTTTTAATCTCAATTTTCCATCCATGACACCACAGCTGATGAGATTCAATTGCATTCTGTCCACATGACTAAGTGCTCAGTGAATATCTTTGAATGGGTGGTTACATTTATCCAAACAGTATCTAAGGATTTTGCCCCATGGCATGTTGTCATTTAACAGAGATGAGGTCTGGGGATACAGCTCAGTGGTAGAGGGCTTGCCTAGCGTGCGTAAGACCCTGAGTCCAATCCCCAGGACCACCAAAAAATAAATAAATAAATAAATACAAATAAAAGAGATGAAAATTTGCTTAAAGAACAGAAGTTAAATTGTCCAATAAGTAGAAAAGAATATTTTTACAAGACTAATATATAGTATTGATAATGTTTAGGACTTCTGTTTGCCAAATATTAACCTACAGATTGATGTCAGTTGAGGATTAAATATCCCATGATGAACACCAAAATGAGAAAGGAAAAAGACAACTGTTAGGATTACTTTGTGACTCCCCTGAGGTTACTGTGGTGAAGCCCTAACCCCTGTGTGACTATGTTGAGAGACAGAACCAATATGAAAGTAACAAGGTCATAAAACTGGAGCCCTAATCCCATATAAGTGGCATTCGTAAAAGAAGAGAAAGAAACAGCAGGAGAACATGTACAAGAGATTCCAGATAAGACAATAGTGAGAAGGCTGGAAAGGGTCTCACCAAAAACCAGCCCTGTTACCACCACTATCTTGGACTTTCAGCTCCAGAACTATGAAAATAAACTCCCGTAGCTTGGGTTAGACAGCCTGGGGTATTCTGTCACGACAGCCTGGGAAAACGTGTACATCAGTATGCTGAATTTTTAATAGCATTACATTTATTCAATGTAAAGCTTGTCCTTTGTTTGATTTTTCTTGGACTTTTTGTTATTGTCAAAATATCCTCCCTTTTATGGAATTATGATGATAATCATATCAATGAGGGTATTACTAGAGGAATGAATATAACACAAGACGTACAAATATGCAAGAAAGTACAAGATTGGCTTGCAGCGGTCAGCCAGAGTCTGAGGAGGAAGCGTGCAGAGGGCATCTGCACACTGGAGACTGAAGAATTCAGTCCAAGGACTGGAGCTCACTGCAGTGTTCCCAGCAAGTCCCTATCAGAAGGCAGACAGGCCTGCGATGGAAGGTTGATGAGTCTACACTAGAAGGCTGAGGATCCAAGGTAGAAGCTGAAGAGTCTGCACTAGAAGCCAGGAGATGATGTCCAAGCTGACTGTGAAGACCAGAGCACCTCTGAGGAAATGGAATGCTTCAACCTCCCTCAATCCCCTTTTATATCTTTTAAGTGATGAGCTACCCTAGGGTGAGGCATCTACACCATAGGGTGTGGAAATGCTGAGCCAGTTTGTTAAGCATTTAACCTCTCAAGTTGACACAACCAACCACTACAGTAATAGAAGAATTTGGAGATGATGTGTATTAAAGCATCTACATAGAATAATAAAAATAAGCCATGGTAGCACACTCCTCTAATTCCAGCACCTTGGAGGATGAGGCAGGCAGGAGAATCTATGCAAGTTTAAGGCCAACCTGGTCTACATAGTGAGTTCAAAGCCAACCTGAAACTCATAGTAAGATCCTGTCAAAAAAAAAAAAAAAAAAAA
>NW_004524629.1:441796-467029 GCF_000260255.1 Octodon degus
AAAAAAAACACAAAAAGAAAGAAGCTATCTAATCTTGTACTCATGATAGTTTTTAAGTTTTACTAGTCCAGAAATCTGGCCATTGAAAGCAAACATGTGAGTAAAAGGGTAACATCATAGCCAGCTAACTTCAGCCAAGAGAACTCTGTGAACTATAGAGAACTCCCCAAGGCTTTTGCAGAAGCTCAGGGCAGCAGATGGGAACAATATTGTTCTGGCAGGGAGCAGCAATATGCTGGATCAAAAAATGATCGAATCATATTAAAGCAATAAACAGGCACCACAAATGGAACAGAATCATTTGACAGAAATTTATATGGAAACATTTATTTAATGAACATATGAATTCTTTCTCATGTGCCAGTTACTCTAAGCAATGGGGACACAACAGTGAACACACCATCCATGTTCAGAATGCTCTCATTGCCCAGCACTCAAATACAGGGAGGAGATAGCAGCAGTGGAAGGGGGCACAATGTCCCAGAACACCTAAAGGAAAGGCTGTCCAACCCCACTTGCAGGGTCCTGCAAGGCAAAGCTATTTTAGGGAAAGGGACAATATGTAGAAAGACAGAACATAACCAAGTATGTAAAAGAAGTGTCCACACCAGAGGAGACTTGCCTTATGAAGACATTTACTTGGGAAAGAAAAAAAGAGTGCTGAGGACTGTTTGACATGGGAAAGAGTTGGGACAAGATGTGTTTCAGTTTTCTGTTCATTGTTTTTATTTTGGTTTGGGCTCTTTATTTTTAATTAGAATAAGAGAGATTTAACCATGTATTTAGCCTGAGGTGAATTTGAAATTAAAAAGCAAAAAAGGAGAGGGAGGTTGGAGATTAGAACTCTGAAAAAGGTTTCAGAGGCACTAATTGCTAAGGCACTAACTCAGAAGGTGGGGCAAGAAGCCCAAGTGAAGTCTTGTCTAAGAAGAAGTGGAGTCTTTTCTAAGGAGAAGTATCCCTGAAGACTGATAGACGCCTGGGAGAGACTGTTATGGCAGTAGAAAACTTGACAAAGACTGGTGGGGATGCAGATTGCATTAGCTAATGTAACAAATAACTGAGCTTCGTCAACTTTTTTAAAAGGGGAAAATTTCACTTTGGCTCATAGGGCAATTTCAGTCAGTGGCTGTTTGGTTGCTTCAGAAGCTGTGATGAGGCAGCATATTATGCCTGGTGTATGCGGCAGAGAATGGAGGACAACAGGAAAGGGTGTGGTTCAAAATCTTTAAAGGTGTGCTCCCAGAGACCCAAACTTAGTCCCTAAAGGATGCTCCACCTCCCAGTAGTGCAGTGGCTGGCAACCACACCTTTAGTATACAGAGTCTTTGGGGGACACTTAACCAAACCACAACACTAAGACATTTCATAACCAAGAGTCTCAACTTCCTCGGTGCCATGGACACATACAGTCCATTGACAGTGAGTCAGACTTGGAAATGAATGGGGAAGGCTTAGAGTTGAGATGAGGGAAATATATGAACAAATTAATTTGATTGGCTTTGAAGGGGGTCCCTGTAGGGGGTTGGTGGGGGGCACTTATGCCTGTGACTGGGGAAGTCAAGGAGGTATGATTTTGTAGACTGTGTCCACTTCTGGCCTCTTCCTACCTGGCACTGTTCCCCTGTTCTGCTTCCCAGCCACAGTGAATTAAGGACATTGCTTCACCGTACCCTTCTGCCATGACATTCTCGCCTTGGAGACAGGCTGTCATGGACTGAACTCTCTGAACCCACGGGCCCAGTTGAGCTTCTCCACCTGCCAATTGCATCAGGTTTTGTGTCTGTGCAACAAGAAAACTGAATGATAGACAAGGTTTAAAATGAGTGTAATGGGCCGGGGAGATGGCTCAGTGGAATAAGTGCTTCCCAGGCAAGCGCAAGGGCCTGAGTTCAATCCCCGGTTCCGCCAAAAAAAAATAAATAAATAAAATGAGTGTAAGAAGAAAAATTTGCCAATTAGATTAATATAAGGCTGGTAACCTCAATTTCTGAAGTCGTGGGAAAGTAAGGATGTAGAAGCAAACTCAGAAAACTTCTTTTCTTGGGACCAACTTGGTGGAGTAGGAAAGTTAGCTAAGCTCACCACAGGAGAGAGATATGAGGGGAGACCCAGGTCTCCTTAAGGACCATCAGATGCAGAAATAGCTTTAAAATCTGGGCACATAAGAGAGTATATTGGGATGCCATGGGCCTAGGGCAGAGGGCTTGGAGCAGAGCGAAAGCAAGAGAACAGGAGCCAAGAAGTGCAGCGTAGCATGAGGGAAGAGGTGGTCCGTTCACCTACTGAGCATCCACTGTGTGCAGACACACAGGGAGAGCCAAGACTTTTTTTTTTCTTTTCCTTTTTTTTTTTTTTTTTTTTTTTGAAACTGGGGATTGAACTCAGGATCTTGTGCTTGTCAGGCAAGCGCTTATTCTATGGAGCTATCTCCCCGGCCTGCAAAGGCCAGAACTGAGGCAGACTCTATTTCCAGAAGCTTCAATGCTAAACAATCTGCATTTAACTTTGTAAATAATGATTATGAGGAACAGATAAATGATCTCTACCTCCTGTAATTACAGATAATTGTTTACATGTTATTTACTAAATTCACTATAAACAGCTTCTCATCAAAATGAATGCAAACCAGAGAATGCTTTTTGGCTTTGGCCAGTTCCAAGAAGTACTACGGAGGGGAAGGAAGCAGACCTAAATACTGCAAGCTTGGTTAGAAGGTTATTCTAGCACCATTATAAGCTTTAAGTCTATACCAGTTAGGCTTACGTAAAGATAAAGCAGATCTATTCATGGCCATTGTGTGATCATATTTATGACACGTCTTCAAAGGCAAGCATATGAGCCCTACTGAAGCAGTTAGGCATAGAGGTGATGAAACGCGCTGCTGTGCGGCATTTGAGGGGAAATCTTGGAGACACACAGGAGGACCTGACTTTCTATTCTGTCACTTACAATGTGGGGAACTAGGGGCTGATGAGCTAACTCCTCCATGCTCTGGTGTCTTCCTCTGTAAAATGGGGATGATGTGCCATATACAGTACCTAGCAGATGTTTATTGTGAGGATTAGATGAATCACTAAAGAAAGCACTTAGCACTCAGCTGCTAAGCATTAACAATGACTATACAAGTAATTGTATTATCATGTGCCACTCTTTGAAAGTTAGTGTGTCTTGTGTAGTTGAGGCTGCTTGGCAAACTGTTGGCTGGACCAGCCCCATGAATTGTAATTCTGACCTAGTAGCAACTGTGCCAAATTGCTCAAGCAGACAGTAATGCTTGGCAGTGCCTGGAGCTTTCACTGTTAATGGAACAGCTGGGACTGACTTTTGCTTGGCAACCCACCAAATGATGAATCCTTGCCATCACTTCAGCCGTAGAGTCGCCTTTTGTCTAACCTCTTCAGTCATGCATTAAATATTTGTAGGAGCAGTGTCTCTGAGCAGCAGGTGAACCTCCTTGTAGTGGGCTCATGAACCAGGATATCTGGACACTATGCTTATGTCCAGATCAAAACAGAGCAGTCTGTTTTGGCCCTTAAGAGAGACACTAAGTCTGAGTTTCATTCATTACAGTTTTGCAACCCAGGGTCACATTGTAGGTGGGGCTGTGTACTGACAATAAAACAGGAATGAACAGAATTTATGATCTAAATGATAGAATGCATTTGACTTGTGACACTGCTTTATTCACACAACAAATATTATAGCTATGTCTCAGGCACTGTGCTAGACCCTAGCACACAGCCTTGCTCTTCAGACTCTCTTCTAATATTTAAATAGGAGCTCAGATAAATGTGATAAGAAATGAGTGAAGGGGTGGTAGGCAAATGGGTGTTGAGAGATGGAATGTGGTCATGCAAAAAGAAAAAGGCATCTGATTCACTCTATCCAGGTGGGTATCTCTATTATGAACAAAGTTGGGGACAATGACTGTCACTTGTGAGCTTTTTGGTCCACAAGATTTTTGGGTGGGAAATCCAGCAAGAGAAAAAGCGTGGGAGGGAAAAGGAGCAAACAACTAATTAGCATATAACACCAGTGATGAGCAGTACCCATGGCCAAGACCCAGTGGGATCACAGACAGTAGCACTTAGCTTGACTAGAGGGTTCAGGAGAGGTAGCTTAGAGTACATCAGAAGAAAAAGGGAGGGAGACTTCAAATCGTAGAAATAAAAGCAATTACTTGGCGTGGAGATTGCTAAAGTAGAAGGTAGGAATAGCACCAATGAGGGGAGATTATGAAAAACTCGATGTTAAGACTCATAATCAGAGACCTTATCTTTAAGCAAAGGCAAGTCATTCAGAGTCATTTGGGGAAAAGAACGTGAGAGCCTACATGAAGGAAATATGGCTAAACTAGTAAAAGATTTAAAAAGTGTTTAGAAAGCAAAAATTGCTCCTTGGAGATTCACTGAATATGTGGACTGTAAGAGGGTGAAGACTGTAGTAGTTCAGAATAGATTCTTATCCTAAATGTTTAAAGGCATGGTGGTTCTCCAAGAAGAGATATGTCTGAAGGGAAACACATTAGGGAGGACACGTAGAATATATAGTCCTGGTGGCCATTCAAATGGACAAGTCCAATGAGTGGGTGCAGAAATGAGTTTGAGCCTGAAGCAAAAGATAGGCCGAAGACTCATACACGGGAATCATTAGTAATTGGGAGAAGGATAAGAAAAACCCTGAAGAACTTTGGAATGACACAGAGTTTTCTGTTGTTTTTGACACAGGGAGGCAGATGTTGCCAGCAAAGCAGTGCACAAGGGTGACCTAAGTGTTGTTTTGTGTTTTTTTGTTTTGGGGGGTTTTTTTTTCAGAATGGGGGATTGAACTCAGACCCTTGTGCTTGCCAGGCAAGCACTTATTCTACTGAGCTATCTCCCCAGCCCTTAAGTGTTCTTAATAATAATAAAAAAAAACAAGGTGGTCTTTTAAGAGAAAAATGAAGCCAAAAATCTCTGAGAACAAATTCTAGAATAAACAGTAAAGACAAACAATGTTCCAGTACAGATTGGAACATAGGAAAAAGAGATGTTCTTTAGTATTGTGGAAGTCTTTATAATTGTTCCTAATGTTAACATGTCGTCTGCTTGTGCTTGAAACTTGAATCTTGGGCCTTGTTCACCAAACAGGTAAAAATTCTGTGAGAAAAATGTCACACAGTCATTCTCTTCTTACTCTTAGGAACCTTTTTCCCCAGTAGATTGTAATTCCTTCCAATTAATATGCATATTAAATTATCAGCAAAAAAGGAAAACCTTAACTGCTCTTCAAGTGTAAATCTAGAGAAATGTGGAGAAACCCTTAGAAAAGGTGTGGAGAGATGCATTCTTTTTTTCCTCCTTGATGTTTAGCATTCATTATTCTAAAATATCTCAGCAATTGTCTTGTGAGTCAGGAATGGTTTCCAACAGATGACAGGCCCTAGGCCCCTTCTGCAAGCCTTCATGACTTTACTGAATCACAAGGAATTCCAAGTATTGATGCTCCAGAAAAGATGCCTTTCCAAGGGGAATTGGTAGAGGAAAAGAATGTGTTTGAGGACTGAGAACAGAAGATAAACACCCTTTTCGCATAAGAACACATTTGCTTTATTCAGCAGATTCTAACAATTTAATTAAAGTCATGTTAGAGTGTAGGTATGCTTTACCTCTGAAAGTGGTCCTTCTAGTGAAGAACTGAAATCCATTGGGCTAGATAATGCTGGAGATAATCCCCACATCTCACTTTATTTGCTTCAGTTGCCTTCCCCAAGAGAGCTCCTATCGGAGCTCCTACCAGTGAGCCAAATGGACAGATCCGAGTTATGCCCTTCCTAGTGAACCATGCTAAATGACCAAAAGGCAAACTGCTGAAAGAGAAAATGAAGGGCACTCAGGGTCTAGATTCTTCATACTTACGGCTTAATTGGCCCTGAAGGACAGCGAGTGGTGTGCTGATGTCCTTGGCTTCCTAACAGCGCAGCAGGGCACCCGTGGAAAAATCCTCCACCAAGGGCGTGTGCGGGAGAGGAGGGCATGCGGGTCACCACAGCAGTGAGATGCTCAACTGTATTCTTTGTCCCTGTCAAAAGCACTAGACCACATGCCATGCCATCCCCGCCCTTGGGCACACGGAGCCTCTGAGTCCGGGTACACATGCCTGTAATCCCAGCACCAGGAAGGCTGGCAACAGAATTATTATGAGTTCGAGCTGTGAAGTGACATCATACACAAAATACAAAAAAAAAAAAAAAAAAAAAAAGAAAGAAAGAAAGAAAGAAAGAAAAAGAAAAAGCACTGAAAGTATTTTCTCAGAGCATTTGAGAAGTAGGAATTAAGATTCTGAGAGACTGGGCGTGGTGGCGCATGCCTGTAATCCCAGCTCTTGGGAGGCTGCAGATCACTACGAGTCTGATCTAGTAGCAGTGAGACCCTGAGCATCCTGTAGACCCTACCCTAAAATACAAAAACAAAGAAAAAAGAAAGAAAAAAAATAGGATTCTGAGGGAAAGAAATAAAAGTTTTCTTTGTTTTCTGGGCTTTTGTAAATACATACCCAAATATTAATTTTTATAAGATCTTTTCATGGTAGAATATGAAATGCATGATGAATAATGAGGTCAAAGGCATAGACTGAACCAAAGAAAAGCAAACCATAAAAAAGTGCCCTGAATCAAATTGAAAATTTTAGCCTCAAAAAAGTGATATATATGCAAAGGAATTCTCTCTGCTCAAAGACGATTGCAATACATTTTTACAAAATAATATCATCCTAAGTGACCATTTCTTAACTTTTTATTAAAAATATTTCTCACCTTTTGGGGTAATTTCTGATTTTATTTCAGGTGAAGAGATGTTCAAAGTGTGCCTTCAGAGACAGTATAAGTCCCCATCTGACCTTCCAAAGTTGCCTTGTAGAACTGCATTATTTCTCTTCGAGACTTTGGGTCCTGGCAAGAATGTAACTTGAGGGCAGAATGACTTCCAGTTAGAAGTGATCAGCTACATTTCTCCAACTATCAGCATCTCTCCTAGATTTGTTTCTCTTTCTCTCCATCCTCTCCTTAGCCTTCCTTGCCCTTTCCTCAGCCCCATGAATCTGACTAGAAAAGAGAGCCTAATACTGTCCAACCAGAGTTCATAACTTGACGCTTGACATCTAAGCCCTATTCACACACAGACAAGGTCGAATAGTCTGGATCTGTGTCGGCAACAAATGTCACTAGGAAAGGTACAGAGATTGCAGACTTAAGATTAAAGACTTGAACTCTCTTTCAAGTTAAAAGGAGTACCCCTATTCAAATGGAAGTTATTTTAAAAAGTTGTCATCTGAAGTTGTTAAAACAGGAAAGAAAAAGAGAAAGACATCGCTGATTATGGCATCCTTTGGGGTTACCAAAGACAAAAAAAGATCTCAATGAAGACTATGATGTGACTGGCACAGGACACGGAGGAAGGTCTTTTGAGCTACCAGCCTGTTCTTTGCTCTTGAATCTGGGTTAAGCCCTTTGCTTCTTGAACAGCTTCTGTGGCGTAGGCGACACTTGGAATAAGAAAGAGCACATCCATTCTGGGAAGCTACACAAAAGCACACCCAGACCTCCAGACACATCTTAAGATGAAGCTTCTATAGTAGGCTGAAGTTTGTACATTAGAAGTTGTCTTAACAGCTAAGAGAAAAGTCTTCCCACCCTTGTTCCCACGTGTCTCCCATGCATTTGAAGATTAAGATTATTTATGGTGAGAGAGCGATGCAGCCACTTCGATGCCTCTCCAACAGGCAGAGGCTGAAGGGGTGGGTGTTTTTCTCACTGACAGCAGGATAAGAATTACAGAAACGCAAGCTCCTTGGCTTCCTTCCTAAATTCTGTTTTCTCTCTTGACTGATTCCAAATCACCTTGCAAATTGTTTTGTTGCACGAGAAGTGCATTTCTCTCTGGGCTACCATTCTGCAGATGTCAATATTTTACGTCTCCTGCTAAACCACATTTCTAACACTTTGCCCTAGTGGATTCTCCTTTGAAGTTAGAGGACATGGCACCTGGCCATGTCCTTAAGATTACTTATCAGGATTGTTTCTTGAGATCTCTGCCCGTGTGTGAGTGTGCTTGTGCACATGCCTGACCTGGTGAGTTATCTTGTTGGTTGCTTAGACCATGTTCTAATGTTGGCCTGGATCCAAAGCAGTATACATGGACTACTCCATGGCCACCACTTCAGTGCATATCCCTGGCCGTTCACTTGGCAGTCAAGTGCCTGGGTCAGTCGGGAAGGATAGGACAGACATTGGGCTGGTCTTGCCTTCATTGCCTCAGCTTAGTAGTCTTATTTTATTGACTCTCATCTTTTCACTTTTAGTACACAATCCCTACTTTTTGCCTTTAAACTTAGCATCTAGATACTGGAATATTTCACTCCACTCCTCGCTGGCTGTATTATACTCTGCAGTGTGCTATTAAGCCCTTCATTCTAGGAAGCTTCCCAGGCCACTTGCACCCAACAACTGTTTGTAATTGTTTCTGTGCAATGCATACCAGATAAATGCACTGTATTACTAATTGTCCTTTATAAATTGGAGGTAAGAAATCTATTGTATTATCTCAGCTAAATATTCAGAATCCTTCTACCTGTTCTCCTAGTAGAAAGCAACAAAGAGGAAAAACAAGTGATTATGCATTCCGAGCATGACTTTCAAAGCAACTAACTGTCCTTGGCTTTGTTTTCCAACAAGACTGTGTGCTCAAAGTCTGGACCTATCTTCCTTTTACCTCCACACCCCACAAACACCACCAGACCTGTACAATGCACACAACTTCTGATTGTTCCAAGGTAAGTCCACACCCTCCTGGAAGCACATCTCAGAGCATATGTGCATCATTGGAGAGGAATGATCTTTATGAGCTTCCAGGAAATCTGGCTGATTCCAGTTGCTCGCTATGTACCCCAAGGGCACAGCTGGGCAGAATCTGTCCTGCTCTAGGGCTCCAGCCAAGAGGACACCTGGGAGCTGAAATCCAGCTTCAGAGCTCCAAGTCCTGGAGGCAAGTTAATCACCCAGAGGAAAGGAGGGAGTTTCTGAATTTGTTAAATATTCTGAAGCTTCTAGGGATGGTGCTCCTGAGACAGGGCAATTTTATGATTTATACAGAGGCTTCCAAAAGTTCAAATATAAAGTTTTGAGATGGTAGATTTTTAGTTTAGTATTATCCTAGTCTACATAAAGAAGCACTAATTTTTTCATTTTTTAAAATGTTCACTTAAAAGCATAAAATTCAGGTCTATCAATGTAAAATACACATGTTGACATATATGTATAACAAGAAACGCCTACAGAAGGAATTATATTTGGGATCAAAGTGAGGACACATTGAAACCTAAGTGTTCAAAAGTGCACGATAGCCAGTAATTTACTCCAAAGGCATTATTAGAAAGATGCCTCTTACTTCTTTTTTTCTCCCTCCTTTTATCTATCTTTTTATTTCTCTTTTTGTCTGTCTGTCTTTTTGTCTTTCTGTCTTTCCTACATGTTTGGAGTTAGTACAATTTTAAAATGACCAATTACAACCCAGAAAGCAATTCAAGACTTTGCATATGCTGCTTTGGAGATACTACAATTATTTCTCCAACGTTTGCCAGAAAGACCAACAAGGTTCTGAGAAACTAAGAAGCTTTGTGTTCTCCTGACACTGTATATGTGCATCTTCCCATAGATTATAGCACGTTTTTGTTTTTTTGGTTTTTTGGTTTTTTTTAACAATGCATGTTATGGCTTGTGTCTAAATGACCCCGCAAACCTTCATATGATCATAGTTTGAGCTTTTTGGAGGTGGTTGGATCAAATGTGAGAGATGCTGGGATCAAAGATGTGATGCTGTTTTGATTCCCAGTGTAGTGCTAGGATTAGGGCTGGAGCAGCACCACTCTAAGGGGAGTAGGCTAGATAATGTAGGCGAGATAGAAAGAGGGCTGCTGCATTGTTGCTTGTTGCTTGTGGCTTGCTGCTCGCTGCTTGCTGCCTTCTGCCTGCCTGGTTTTACCATGGACTCTTTCTCTTCTGTGATGCCCCTCTGCCATGCCACTCAGACTTGGAAGGCAGCCAGTCTTGGAACCAGCCCGTCATGGACTGAAACATCTACAAACTGTGAGCAAATAAACCTTTCCTCTTTTAACTTTGAGTGTCAGGTATTTTGTCTTGGCAACAAAGAAACTAAGATAATGCGTTAACGGTATTTAGAGAACAAAATGAAACCATTGCCAAGATTGAAGCACTTCTGAGTGAGAGTAATTTTTATATAATCATAAAATGTTGATATTGGAAAGGATCTTGAAGCCATCTAGGCTTCATTCTGCAGAGCAAATCGCCATCTGAAATGGTTTGATGATTTGTATTTTATTTCTTATTTCAGAGGAGCCAAGTTACTTCCAGGACCGACCATGTCTCTTGTATTCCCTCAAATCTAGAAGTCATGAACATCTTTTATAGCTTTGTTTATCTGGCATTTAATAGTCCACTTGGACAAGTAGCAGATCAAGCCTTTTAGATAGATATGATCTCCTAATATTGACCTCTAGTTGAATTTGTTTAAAAAAACTCATAATAAAAAGTTACAATCATTATCTATTACACCATTTATCCTAAATGCCCTAATTTATTTCTTGAACCATATCTAGAGCAAGTACAACAAGATTTATTTGTCTTAGAGTTGTAACAGGAATATTGTCAGAGTCCAATAAATTTTTTAAATGATCTCAAACTCTATGGTTTAACATACTTAAATGCTTGTATTATTTTTCTTCTTTTTAAAATGTATTTAGTACAGGGTCTATAGGGTCTCTATGTGGATTGGACTCATAGTGATTCTCCTGTTTTTTAATCTCCCAAGTGCTGTGATTACAGGCCCATGCCACCACACCCAGTCTCAGTCACCATATCAGCATACTCTGGGGGTGAGGCCAGCATAGCAGGCCAAGGATCAAACCCCTAGCCCTGTGTTGGCCTAATCAGGTACTTTAGTCCACTGAGCTTCCAACCCCAACCCTAGAGGGACTTTTTTTTTTAAATGTATTTGGTTGTTGCAGGGTCTCACTACACAGCTTGGAATCATGGTGATCCTCCTGCTTTCAGCCTCCCCAGCCCTGGGATTATAGACATGTACCACTAAGCCCAGACTCTGGCTCAACCCACCCTGGGGCCAGGGCTGGCATGGCATGTGGTGTCGGGTATCGAACCACAGTCCCTTTGCTTGACTAAGCTTGCCTAAGCAAGTGCTTTAGTCCACTGAGCTATCTCCCCAACCTCATGTTTATAATTTTCCTTGCTCCCACTGTAGATACTATTGTGGAGGATGCCTTATAGATATAGATTTTTAAAAAACTGTATTGCAAATTGAAAGGCTACCTTGTGAAGTAGGAATTTTAGCTTTTCAATTCTTTTTAACATCAGTTTACAAAGAAGAGCAGACAAAATCTTGTAATCATGCCTTCCATAGTTAAATATAAGAGCAACATTCACTAATATGAGACAATCAATTGCATCTAAGATTGTTAAAAAATAAAATAAAGTAAACTGACAAATCCAGTCCTTGAAATCAACAGAAGATCAAGCACTCCTAAGTTTTGGGAAAGTGAATGAGACATAAAGTTATTACGTCTGAAGACAGGTTTATGTACATTTTTTTATCATGTGACATTCAATGGTGCCAAAGAACAATAGGTTCTGCCTCTAACATTCTTTTATTCTTTAGGTTAATTATTACTTTCTGTTATGCATACATAGTTTTAAATGTTTGATATTCACAGAACATATTTTGGACTTACCATAAGCAAATAACTCAGAATTTCAAAAAGAAGTTTCATCAAAAGTTGGTTAATACCTTTTTCTTTGGTGGTTAACGCCTTAATATCTTTGGCTCTTTAAAAATTCATTTTGCTTTCTACTGCTTCTTCCTGCTATCTGCTCCTCTGTCCACTCAGTAGCAAGGCTTCTAGTCTCCCAACAACCCTCTGAGACTTGATGTAAGCTATTTATAGTCCTTCCTCTCCATCTTGCTTTCATGCATGCTTTTAAAGCTGTTAGGAATCAAAGGTCACCATGTCTGAGTGTGTATGTGGCAATTTGTCCAAATTAACTTATTGCTATAGCCCGATGGGTGAAGATAGGCCACCTGGTTCCTTTGCTTAGGAAATACCCTCCAAATGAACGATTTCTGGGGCAAAGCTTAAATATCTTTTTCCTGAAAGAAAAAAAGATCAATCTGTTCTTATTTTATGGATTGATTATTGTTAAATTTTAGCTTCAGGTCTCTTCCCTTGCATGACTCATCACTTTCCACAGCAGCACAAAATTGATACAACCTAGGCCAGAATCGTTCTGGTTTCTGTGGATTTAGAATAGCGTGTGCTGAAGAAATTTATTATTATTCTGTAAAGATAAGAAATGATTTTTTAAAAAGAAAAAAAGCCGAAGATACTGAATTTAGAAATTCCTTTTGGCCTTAAGATTTGAGGAGCACGCACTGTATTTTCTCTACAGTTTCCTTTTTTTCTCAAAGAAAAAGAAATATATCAACTTTGGATCCAGCTTTTAGCTGTTATCTCATACATTTAAACAAAGCCCAGTGTTGTTCTTGACTCAGGGTAGGCACTCTATAGTCAAAAACAGACACGAGCTAGCTCATTCTCATCTGTGAAATGGAAACAGAAGTATGCCTCTTCTTTTAACAGACTCCCTCCCAGCTTGTCATTACCAAAGAAATATAAAAATGCAAGCAAATCCAAACATGCTTTCATTATTAAATGACCGAAGACTCTATCATAATAAAAATTATCAAATGACAACAGCTGTCATTATTAAATTTATTCTTAATAAGCAAAAGCAAATTAAAAGCAAGATTGAACAAACTCAGAGCTATAGACACCAGAATTCCCTTTGTTTTTTTATATTTTTACTCAGGGTTCAAAATGTTTTATGATTTAACTTCTTTTGAAATAATATGATTTATAAATTCAGCTGTTTATATGTTTTATGAAAGATTTATCATTGCTTTCTCAAGATCTCATATCAAAGCAGTCTCCTCAAAATTCAACTTTTCATCATTTTTGAGTCTTATCTTACTTAATGTAGCTTCGAATGCTCCAGTGTTTGTTAGACAAAATGTAACTTAAATGTGCCATTGTATTAGATGGTTAGAGAACGAATCAAGGAAAAATATTCTACCACTGAACAGGTATTCTCCAGCCTCGTATGGTAATATTAAGAAAGAATTTTCTTCATTTTAAATATCCACTTCAGACTTTCTTCATAGGCTAAGTGCTTTGTTTTAATTACATAACTAAAGTTTAAGCCCTAATTAAGGCTGATTTCGGCATTGTAATATGAATTACACCTCAATGTTTATGCAATCTTGAAATAGATCTGTCCTAAATCATGCTACTACTCACTAAATGTTTTACTAGAACCTGCATTTGACTTCAACTACTGAATACTGGAAAGGACCAATGACTAGTTTAGAGGCAACTGCACATTGTTATCAACTTTTTAAATATAAACATGTAGTATGATAAATAACTCCAGCATGACCTAAGTTTTTCCAAGACTTGTACATACCCCACTATTTTTAAAATGACTAATAAAGAAAAATAAAAAGAGAGAAAACATTTACTTGTTACAGCTTGTGAGTGGGTGAGAGTTTTGAGGTGCTTTATGTTATGGTGTTAACCACAGAGACAGATGATCCACCAATGGAATCCATCTCCTTGTAACAAGATCTTCAATTCAACACTCTCTTATGCTAAAAATGTATGGCATGTGAAGGTTATATTTGTTTAATACTAAACAAGTGTGTGAAAGTAAACAATTCAGGCATGTCCAAGTATCAAAACGCTGTGTTGACAAAAGTCATGTTACAAGCTATGATGATCTACTTCAATTCATGTATTTGGATATTATATTCAAACTGTAATAATGTGGTAGCGGATGAGCTACATATTGATTGTGAGATTGTAAGACCCTTATTTGAAACTTCCGGGGAATATATCCTTTTCCTACACAAATTTCTCTGTATGAAATATGCTCTGTGATTAGAAGAAACACTAAAAATGATATTGCCTTTTAGAATACTTTGTGGAAAAAAATCAGTGTTAGTCAAAGACGATACTAAAATTTGTATTGAAATTCCTTGAGATGAAAACGTTTCACTGGACTGCAGACATCTCAGTGGTGGTAGAGCACTTGCTTAGCTTGTACAAGGCCCTATGTTTGATCCTCAAGCACACACACACACACACACACACACACACACATTTGCGTGTGTACTGATTACAGATATATACACACATATATAAATATGTGTGTATATACGTGTATATATAGTATTTATATCTCTTTAGAATTCAAAATATATAGGAATAGGGACTGTGGAGATCATGTCCTTAATTTAATAAGAGCATATGCTAGAGTAAGAAGGTGAAGTCTTTTCCCTGAGTGAGTACAGTAGTCAGTGGTAAATCTAGCATCTAGGATCTTGACCAAATTCTTTTGACTCCACAGCTAGAGTTCTTTGGTGACACATGAAAAACACTCCAAATTAAATAGCAGTTATGTAGACTGATTAAAAAAATTTTTTTAAACTGCTATTTATTTATTTATTTATTCATTTATTTATTTTACTCTTCCTGGCACTATTTAGATATTCAGGCCTAGTGATAAAACCAAGACTTTCTAAAACCTTCAGCCAGACACTTACTAGTAAAGCATGCAGCTCCTACAACGCCCCCGCCTTCCTTTTGCCTGTGCTGAATGCACTGGCCCAAGATTCAGGTGCCCCTTCTGCTCCAGACACCAGGCATGTGTGTTTTTGACACCGTGAACCACCATCCCCTTTGAACCACAAGGAAAATGACAAGTGTCTAAAACATCTGTCATTGTGTTTCTTTTCAAAGTAGAAGAAAATGCTGCAGATCCATATGCTCAAAAATCTCCAGTCAGTCTGAGAGCCCTCTAGTACCCACTCCATTCAGACAGCTCCTCTCCCTTACTCCCTGAGTTTCAGGCCTAAAAGAGGAAGGGCACTCAGGGACTCACTGCCGCCTGATCTTACTTCCTCCTTTACTTTTTAAATTTACCAGTACCATGAGGCAAAGAGACAATGACTTTTGAGGGGAGAAAATGCAATGAGCTTGCAAAAGCAAATTTTCTCATGAATCTGATTAAGACTCCTAAGATATCCTGACTCTTTGCTGTAACTCTATGTACTTGTTTTCTGTTCACACCAGTGGTGACTGAACATACTGCTTATGAAGATATTTGATAATCACAGTTTACTGGCCAGCAGTGCAAGAAATGCTCTGTTGACTGGTACTAGAAAAACATCAAAGTCTTTTCTTAGAAAGCAGTGCTGTTTCCCTCCTGTTTGGTGTGCATGAAATCAGTGAACCTAATAAAGTAGAGAAGGCTCATTAGGAAGAGCAACAAAGTTCCCCATGTCCTTTATGAGCAGGTCTCCACCACAAAAGAGATCAAAGCCTCTCTTGGTGGTGTCTGTACATCTGTTTTCTTTTTATCCAACATGTTATTTGGTCAGTTGTTTGACAGCTTCAAAGCTTTTGGCTGTTAAGGTTTTGGTCTGTGTGGGACCAAATTCATTTTACTAATCCATCTGGTCTAAGATGTAAATGTTTTCAATAGCTGTAGGTCACCAATTTGAGTGAAATGAACACTTACAGATTTTTTGTTAGTTTTTAAAGGCCAGGTCGCTTTGTCAGTATGGAGGTAGAAAGGTAATTAGCTCATTGTAAAGCCACCCATTTTCACTATGGAAATGTCATATAAAATTTACTCTTCAGGAAAACGAGTTATCTTTCTGCTCCTCTTCCTCCTCCTTTTCTTTTTCATCCATTCCTTCCTTCTCTCCTCTTTACCTGCACTTTTGCTGTCATAATTTACATACTATGAATTCTCTTATTTAAAGTATACAGTTCAATAGCTTTTAATGCAGAGTTGTAGATCTCTGTACATTTCATCACCTCAGAGAAATCCTATGCCCATTGGCAGCTCTCTCCACTCCCCCCAAACTGACTTCACCACAGTCCTAGGCAGTCATTAATCTACTTTCTGCCTCTGTGGACATTCTTATTCTAGATGCTTAATATGCATATAGTCGTACAATAGGTAGTCTCTTATGACTGACTTCTTGTTGTTTTGGGTTTTTTTTTTTAAATGTATTTGGTTCTCACTATGTAGATTGGACTCATAGTGACCCTCCGGTTTTCATCCTCCCCTGCACTAGGATTACAGGTGTGAACCACCATGCCCAATCTCAGTGGCCAGCTCAGCATGCCCGGGGGTGGGGCCAGTGAGTCATGGGTACAGGGGATCTGAGCCTAGTCTCTGTGCTTGTCTAAGCAGGTGCTCAGTTCACTGAACTATCTCACTGGTCCTTGATATTTTTTTTGACTGACTTCTTTTGCTTATTAGAATCTTTTCGGGGTTCATGGTGTTGGGCTAAGTGTCAGTACTTGTTTGTAATGCCACAGAATATTCCATCATTGTGTATACACCATCTAGCACAGTTATCCATGTATCAGTTCATGGACATTTGGGTTGTTTCCATTTTCTGCATTTTATAAGTTATGCTGCCAAGCACAACAGTTAATTGTGCAATTCTTTTTTCATCATACTTGGGTTTATACCTAGAAGTGAAATTCCAAATTCTTGTGTAACTTCTTGTTGAACCTTTTGAGGAGCTGCCAAACTATTTTCCAAGATAGCTGCACCATTTTACATTCTGTCTAGTAGTGTATAAAGTTCAAATTCCTGCAGATCCTTACCAACACTGGTTAGTCTTTGTCTTTTTATTCTATCCACCCTTCCCGGTGCAAAATGGTACCTGTTTGTAACTTGGATATGCTTTTCCCATTCTGTGTGAACAGCTAGTCAAATGGATTTTTTGGCCAATTTTATATTTTTCCTGAAGAAAGCTTTATCAGTATCTTTAGTCCAGTTTTAAATTGACTTCTTTATCTTTTTAGAATTGAGTATTGAGTTCTCTATGCATACAAATACAAATACAAGTGCAAATGTTTTATCAAAGACTTAATTTGTAAAATCACTCTCCTTTAGTTTTATTTGGATGTCCTCTAATAAATATGTATTTCCTTAGCCAAGAGTCACAGCAGAGGAAATAAAGCCTATTTTAAAGTCTCTCCTTGCTAGCTATACATCCCCCCAAAATTCTAATAGTTATTTGGCAAAGTGCTGAATAAGTACAGTTACTTTGACCACTTAAGTTTTATTTCAGCAATATCACTTACATTCACATATAATCTCTTGTAATTTCCTGACGTTTCTGTGAAGTATAATAGCTATTCCATCTATCCCACTTATTAATGAAAATCAGAACTTAAGGAGATAAAAGGAAAAAGACATGCAATAAAATACTGTCAAACTTAAGAACTAAGCTCAGCCCAAGAACCAGCTATGTAATGCCAGAATATTCAGACCCATGTTAATATAATTGTTTAAAAACCACCAAACCAGTTATATGCAATTTTTTATAATTTTTTCCATTATATATGAAAAATTATATATATATAATATATCAGAAGAAAATTAAAACAACCTCCTGAATCACAGTAATCTGGCCCAAGTTATCATTATGCTTATATTATATCAAACATCAAAAATGCAAGTACTTCTTTTATCTTGTCATATAATGAGTAAGTCTCTCTCTGAGAAGCTGCATGAATGCTGGTGAAATCAGTATGACTATTAAGCCCATTTCTTGAGTGTTTATCTAACAAAAAGGCATATACTGGAGATTAGCCTTCTCACAATATTAGTACATGGTGGCTCTAATTTATTCTGTACACAAAACTTTAAACTGAACCACTTGCAGGAAGCCCAGAGCCAATTAAATCTACATACAAAACCATATACTAGAGTAGAGCAGACCCTCCCCTCAGATCAAAGACTAAGGATTTTCTAGGACTCCCAAGACTATTTTCAGAGTCAATGGGACCAGTTTATGGGGATGTTAGAACACCAAGGTAGTCTCTAGTCCTTAGATAGAGAGCAATGTTTTCACAAGCAAAATCAGGCCATTTTTTTTTTCAAACAGGGGATTGAACTCAGGCCCTTGCACTTGCCAGGGAGGTGCTTATTCCACTGAGCCATCTCCCTGACCCTAGAGCCATCTCCCTCGTCCTCTCCTATTCTTATAACAGAATATGTTGCATATATGGACAAGGAAAATCCAGGACCTACAGGTGCCACTTTTTTGTGACTGTCAGAAGATGCCATTGGCACCTTTCCTAAAGGACCCAGAGGGAAGTTCACACATCTAGAACTTAAGGCTTTCACCTGATGCTGTAAGCTGAGCACATGGTCATTGTAGGAAAGGCTGAGTGCTATCTAAAGTCAATTTTAATCCGTCTGCAGCACTGAGAAGTACACTTATACCATTTATCACTATGTATGCAGCGATCGTTTTTCTGTCTCTATCTGAAATATTATAGATTTTGTTCTTTGATTAGATATGTGATAATATCTCTAATTTCTTATTCAAAACAAATCAAAATCTAAACCCCAAACTGTGTGAACTGGAGTGTTAGGTTTAAACAGCTTGATCAGTTTTGGAAAAAGAAACCATCCACCTGTGGAAAAAAGAGAAATACCTTTTTGCCAAAATGTACTCTTACAAATGAGCACTCCCATCTCCCATGTGCATGTGCACCACACACACACACACACACACACACACACACACACACACACAGGCTCACATGCTACATGTAAATTCCTAGCACCTCACTAAGGAATGGTAAAGTCAGAAATACCTGGCCAAGAACAGGGGAGTGAGTGAAATATTTTTCTCCGTAGTTGTGGAAGCCAATGGGTTTTTCACATTCTTTACTGAACTCTGACAAATCTCTTGACTTAATGGGGCAGTCTCCAAATATAAATGTGACGATAACATCGATTGAAGTGAAGTGCCTGGAGAGTGAAGCCTTCTGAAGGCACCCAGAGGCTATTTCAGCAATCCAAGGGAAACTTGTTCTTAGTCAAGAGCCACTCTTAAAAAGAAGTATAATTATTTTTAAAATCACAGAACTCCCTCCTTTACATAAGAATATCAGCTTCCTTCTTAAAATGGCACTAAGCTATAGAAGGAACAGACATTTCCGCCTTACGTAACAGACTTCAATCATTTGAAGCTAAGTGGTTGGGCTCTCCAACAATTCTTCAGACTGGCCTTTTATTTCCTGCTGTAGATATGAAACTGAGTTGAAAACGTCACAAAGGAAAACTGGCTGAGCCCCTAATCCAAGAATCAATCTTAAATATGTAGAAAATTCTCAAGGAAGCTTGTACCATACCATTCTTTGCTTCAGCCTTCAGTGGTTAACTTACTTGACTCAAAAGACTGATTGTAGGATGAATAACTGGCCTTTGGTGCTGGGAGCAGTACCTGCCATGGAGACAGGAAAGAAAGCTATCTGTAGGCTGTGATCTTGTAATACCATCTCTGTTTCACTCTGTGCAAGATGTCCTGTGCTGATATTGATGGGGGAGGAAAAACGGTTTAGGAGGAAGGAGCTCCTTTAGGAAGGAAGTCAACAGTGCAGGAAAAATAAATCAGAACCTTCTGAAAATAGAATTCACCTGGGACCACCCCTTAAGTTCCTCAGCTCCTGTCTGAGTCCTATGAGCCAGGAATACACATTTAAAAACCTGCCTAAGCTTCTCCTTGCCTCAAAACAATCACGAAGATTTTTTTGAAATTAATGTTCTTGGCATCTGTAACTGTCAAATGCTTCTTGGCTTTAAAACCTTCTATAAACAGTTGAATCGGAAGCACTGGTTCTCACGTTGCAAATAATTTTATTTGCATCACAATTCCCAGGAAGCAAAAATTATTCATTACCATGTACTGCGTTTCATGGACAAGCACCACTAACAACAGAGCTCTAATGGAATCACACATAACAGACCAAAATTATAGAAAATAAAGTTTGTCTACTTTTGGAAATAACCACCATTTTAATAAGTGCTTGAGGCTGTCTTAGGGAGAAAACAATTATACATTATTTTACTGAATGCTTTCCTCAGCTTTGTAAGAGTAAATGAGCAATTATTGCCCTGGTATCCTAAACCTTCTTATAATTAAAAGATCCCAATTTTTAAATCTGAAACATTGGTTTCAGGTATCATGTATTTTGCTTATATACTTACTATACTTATTCTGTGCCCTTCAAAGTCATTTGAACCTTGCATAATTTAATCATGACAACACAAGGAAAAATACATGTCAGACATACATTATATTTACATTCATATTAAAATATGTATATATTCACATTATCCTTCAACAGATCTGCAGTGGTATCTATTTTGCATTGAAAAAAGCTTAGACAGAAATATTTAAGAAGATTGAAGAAAGTCACACAAGTAGAAATAGGAGTAATATTTCAGCCAAGCTTGTTTGATTCCAAATCCTGCATTTTTCTTGTTATAGTGAAGAAAAAGTAGAGTTACTATTTAAAAACCATCAAGGTGGAAGAGCATAAAGCTACTAGAAAGTAAGAAAACAGAAGCTGTGTAAAAGTGACAGTGAGAGCCAAGCGTTTTCAGATGACAAGATGGTACTTAGGTTTGGAATGGGTTTAGCATCATGACAGAATTTGGAACTTCTGCTAGAAGAATCAAATGCAGAGTTCCAAGGCAAATCAGAAGTGAAATTTTAATATCTCACTTGGCTTTTAAAAGATACGTCCAAGCTACATATAACAACAGCATACTCAAGAAAAATACTGATTTGGAGTATAATTTTTCCTCTTAAACATTTTTAACACAATAACACAAAACCCAAATGGAATGATCTACCCTGAACACTTTTTAGTTTTAATTTGTCTAACCATAATTGGAAAGGACTGAAGGGGTGGTATTTCTTTATCTTTTTTTTTCATGTATGATAAGAGTAGGTGATTGAGAGATTTAATAAAATCTATTCTTGAGAATGGCCCTAAATTTCTTGATGTAATCTATGAACCTATCTCTAAAATATAACCTGCTGCACTGAACCATGACCAACAAAGATTGCCAAATAAATATTACTTTTGAAAGTAATAGAAAGGCCAACTTAAATATCATAATTTCTGCCTTCTTTGTTCTCTCTTAGAAAAATAGCAAAGTTTAACTTCTCACTTGGCTGTGTTTGCCTTGGCCCTAATGAATACAAGATCTTTGGAAGCAGTTTACCCCACTGAGTGAGACAGGTCACTGAGTGAGGATCTAGTTGTCATCCATCTTTTGAGGCCTTAGTCCAGTCGAGTTGTCTTTATTTGGGTGAGCTGCCAGTAGCAATCATCCGGGTCAGTGGTGTCTGACGTCCCCCACAGAGTGACTGAGGGTGACACAACGCCATTTGTTTAGTTTGTAGGGAAAACTTGTGAAAGGTGACGACCTTAGTTCAGAGCTGAGAAAACCCAAGGAGTTCAAAGTGGCTGAGAATGGAAGACTCAAAAGATAGTTCCTTTCCCTTCCTGTGCCCTGAAGTGACCTCTAGGACTCCCTTGGCAGAAATCTACACCATGAAATTTGAAATGCAATCACCTAGCACCCTCTCATGTGGGATTGCGTTTTGTCACTCAGCAGACAGTCCCTCTCAGGGACATTCTCAACTGCGAGTGTGTGGCTGTCACAGAGCCTTGCAGGGCACAGTAGTGCTTCTGGGCTTCTGATCTCCATGTGAACAGTTTCTGTTTTCAACTCTGTATTTCAGGTTGTACTCCACGGTTGTAATAAAGCAAAACTACATTACACATACTTAGCTCCTAAAGTACTGACAAACGAAATCACTTTGAATATTAAAAAAATAGGGTATATGGATTCTCACTTTTCTTCTCCACAGAAATACAGTATTTGTGAAACAAATGTTATAGAAATTGATGAGCTAAGGGTGATCCCAAGAAAGATTTGCCTTAAAGACTTGAAAAATGTTTGGTAACAATGTCCAAAATCATGATGTTCCACTTTATGTGTTCATTTATTGACCATAATACTTCACAGTGTGCTTAGAAACATTTGGTGTCTGACAAAAATACATTTTGTGCTTTAAATTAATTCTTGCACAGATCAAAATTGGAGAACACACTTCTGAGCAGTTCCACCTGAACCCCATATGTCGCACAAGCCATTTTGCCCAGCTCTGTGTACCTGCGGGCCTCGTAGCCCTTGCTGCAGATTCATGCTCTGCGCTCCCTTTGCACCCAGGAGCCCACCTTCTTGGAAAATCCCTCACTAATCTCCCCACTGCCCCGAACCACAATTAGCTGTGTAATTGTTTATTGTGATAAAATACACTTACTATAAAATTTCACCACTTCCCCCATTTTAAAATGTATGACCCAGAGGTGTTTAAAATATTCATAATACTTTAGATGCAGCGAATATCATTATCTAGTTCTTGAATACTTTCGTCCTCTCAAAAGGAAATTTCCATGTTCATTAAGAAGTCACATCTCATCCTCCCTGTTCCCAACCTCTTCAGAAACCAGGGATGTTTCCATCTCTATCGGTTTGTCTATTGTGATATTTCCTATAAATCAAATTCCATTTTCTTTTGTGTTTAATTGATTTGATATATGTTATATCATGCACTAGCACTTTATTCCTTTTTCCAACTGAATAATAGTCCATTGCATGTTATAGACATACTCTATTACTTTATATTTATCCTTCTGTCCATTGATAGACATTTGGACTGTTTCCAGTTTTTAGCTACTTTAGGGTGTGCTACTAGGAGCATCTTTATGTAAGTTTTGGTTTAACTGTGCATTTTCAGTTATTCCCTACATATACATATATAATTAAGAACTGTATGGCTAAGTTATATGATAGTTGCATGTTGCCAGATCAAAAACCTGCCAGACTGTTGGGAAAAGTCCTCACCAAGTTTATGTTCCCACTAGGAATGTCTGAGCCAGTTCTTCTCCATTCTAGCTGACACTTGCTGAGTTCAGCAGCAGCCTTCTTGACCATCACTATTTTTGTTATTGTAACTATTCTACAGTGACAAGCAAAGTGATTTGCCATTATGGTTTTTATTTGAATTTCCCTAATGTCTAGTGACCTTGGGCATATTTACATATTTGTAGGCTATCTGGTAATATCTGGAAAAAATATCTGTTGACTTGCAAATATTTTCTCCTATTTTGTGGGTTGTACCTTTATACTTTCAGCAGCATCCTTTGTTGTACCAAAGTCTTTAATTTTCATGAAATCCAGTTTATTTATTCTTCTTTTGTCAATTATGCCTTTGGTTTAGGTGCAAGCATACACTGTCAAACCCAGGATCATGGAGACTTTCGCCTATATTTTCTTCTATAAATTTTATAGGTTTCAATCCTCAGTGTAGATCTTGGATTTGTTTTTGGTTAATTTTCTGACTGATATCATTGTTTTACATATGGCTATCAAATTGTCCTCATACTAATTATTGAAAAAATATTTCTGTCACCCAATCAGTTCTGAGACTTTAAACTTGATACCACTTTACTTACTAATTACGATATATTAGTGTTTGTTTATTTTGTATATGTCTTAGTTTTTTCCAAGCAAACAGAAACCCATTCAAAAGAGAAAACTTAGCTTCTTTCATCTTCCCTGTATTTTATATAAGGCTAATTGTTTCTCAAAATGAGAAAGGAACAGAGTCAAGAAGGACTCAATCTTTTTTTTTTTTTTAAACCAGGGATTGAACTCAGGCCCTTGTGCTTACCAGGGAAGCACTTATTCCACTGAGCCATCTCCCCAGCCCAGGACTCAATCTTGATTCAGGAAAACTAGCATAATTTTTCTGGAAGACAATTTTTTGTTGTTTTAAAATACAAAATTAATATGATGTTGTTCAGGAAGAAGCAGCCCATTTGGGAGCCCCCACTCCTGTATTGGCTATTGACTAACACTGGCAAAGACTAATAGAAGCCAACAGATACTTTGCTGATACACAAATGGCAAATGATAGATGAGGTTTTCATCATTTCCTGAAAGTTTATAATCTAGGTTTTTATTTCCACAGTGTGCAATTTGGAATCAACTTAAAGTGTTCAGGTATAATTGGTGGTACCCACTTGAGAATGGGCAATGGAAGCCCAAACCCTAAATTGAGTTCTAGCTTATATATGGACAAATGCAAGGCAGGTACTCTGGACACAGATTTAGATCTTAACAGGAGACACACCTGTCCAACATTGCTCAACTGGAGGATAACTGCTAATTCAACTAATGGTGGAACTGGAAATGGACTTGAGCCAAATGGAGAGAAGAAGCAATGGCTAGAGAAGAAAGAACATCAGCCCTGCTCCTCTACCTGGCAAGTTGATAGCTTAAAAATAAACCACTTTCTCAAGTTCAGTGTAACCCTCTGCCAAGGGAGAATAATTTTAGCATTTTTGAGCCTAAGTTTCAATATCAAAAGAGTTCTTCTGTGTAAAATAATTTATAATTGTGAATACAGAGTAGCACTACTCATGTTTTTGTTGTTGTGGTTGTTGTTACTAAACTGAGTTGGTGCCTGAGTAGGAGAGCCTTGGGAGTCAGTAGTGGAGAGAAGGCTGGGTCTGAGGCACCATCTCAGGCAGAAAAGCAACCCAAGGAGTGTGGTGCTGAGGAAGGTTCGCTGCAGTGCTGCACGTAGGAAAACTGGGAGCAGGGAGAGGGCATGGTTAGAAAAAATTATCTAGGAAATCTTTCCAGGCAAACAGCCTGAGTGAGTGAAGGGCCCAGCATGGAAACATCTGTCCACCCCTCTGTGCAAATAGCTGTTGCCCTGTGGCTTGTATATCAGGGGCCCAGTGGCAGTGCTCTGGTTCTGAGCACCCAGCTGTAAACCAGGTTTGGTGATACTGTAGCCCTTATGGAGTTGGGCAGAAAACAACCGGACTCCTGATGGGTTTGTGTACTGACTGGGCTATGAGAGGGCACACAACTGAAAAAGACTTATAGACTAGATATTTAGTGTATAATTTGCAAGAATTGCCAGAAAATATGTGGACCCCAAAAAGTCCTTGAATCGTCCTATCTTCTATAGGACTACAGTGGTCATATTTTTAAAGCATTTATATATGGAAAGACCCATTTTCTAACAGTTTGAAGCTTATTTTTCACATATGTGGTATTTAAATTCAGATTCTTCCAGTCAAAGTAGGACATCTCCCATGTTTAATATTTGTATTTACAATTTATTTTATTTT
>NW_004524629.1:467129-469933 GCF_000260255.1 Octodon degus
TTACAATTTATTTTATAAGATACCTGAAAAAATGATCTAATAGCTTACTCCATCATAAGAATGTAAAGAATGCAGAATGTAGGTTCTATTAGCCTGTTGGTGTCCCAAGGGCAAGGATTTGGGACTGTTTTCTTCCCTGCTGTAACTCTACTCTGTGCTTAGAACAGTGCCCAGCACAGTGCAGCATTTAGCAATTATTTGCTAAATGGATGAATGAATGAAGGAGTTAACAAGAAGCATATGTTCAGTGTACTCTCGCAAGATAGCTCTGTGATTGAACAAGTGCTGTGTGTACTTTGTGGTGTTGGGTCTGACAATATTTGACCCCTCAGTCATGAACTAAGGCTGTTACCGAAGCCATCTCACTGAGGTCCATCTGTTGTCACTCACACGTTGCCACAGGCACTCAAATCCATCATTTTTTCCTCTCCTTTTACATCCTCTGTTACCTAGCAGTGGTAAGTCAGGAAAGTTGAAAGTGGGTAAAGATAAGTGCCTAAAGGGGTGCGACATTTTCCCCTCGGAAGTGGCAGTTGGTTTGTCTCCTTACACCTATCCCCAAGAGGTGACTTTCCATGTCCCTAAAGAAAAAAAAAAAGCATGGTGTGGGCAGGACCTCACACCAGATCCTCAGCTGCTACAGAGAAAAAGGGCTCTTCAGTGACACTTGACAACTCGCCAGTCCCACCACAGATAAGAGAAACCCAGAGCAGCCACTGCTACCCCTGCTCAGGCTGCATTTCACAAGGCAGAGCCGCGGGGCCTGCTGGGCCAAGGCAAATGGCAGAAAATGGCAGAGCTACCTTAAAAGCCTGCCAAGCAGGTTCTGGGAATTAAAGGGCTCCTTTCCTAAAGAACTATCCAAACCCTGCAAGACCACTAAGTAGATCATTTAAGGAAATTCTCCCTGGTTAGAAGCATCCTCATTTGCAAATTTTCCATTCACATTCAGTGTTCTGAGCCATTAATGAAGTTTCCCAACTTTCTACCAAACTTTACTTGCCAATACTTGAAACCTTTACTCAGAATAGAAAAAGGAGCTCAGAATATATCCTCTTAAATTAAACAAAAATTCCGAACTGAAAAGTTCTTATTATGAAATTCATTAAATTTCCAATTTTTTAGTAAGCATTAAATTGAGATCTAATTATTTGATGAGAGTCTTCCCGCAGACAATGCTGTCTAAAAGATGAGGCTTCACTATTTAGGTGGAGTCAAAACAGGAAAAAGAATATACTATGACTTTCTCTTCCCTGGAAGGAAGCACTTCTTGGCTTGCAGCTGATTTATCAGAGAAACCAACTTAGTTACGCAGGTTTTAATGTTACATCCTTTAAAATAGTATACTTCAGATTTCACACCAGTAATTTTCCAACTACTTCATAAGTGTCTTGAATTCATATGTTTTCTAAAAGTTGGAAGAGTCTTGATAAATTTGGGAAGGCAGAGGTCTTTGGTGTGTGTGGCAGATACAGACGCGTGCTGCTGTCTCAGTTGTTTGGAGAATTCAGGAGTGTGCTGGGTGTGGACGGCTTCCTTCATAGAGGGGTGCGGTGCGCAGCTGTGCGTCTGTGTGCACTTGCATCTGAGCTGGCCCTTTGCTGTGCTGAGCATATGCTTTGCCAGTAACGGTTCCTGAGGAAAATTCTGTTTTCTCAACACTGAAATGTTCATTAGGATGGTGTATTTCAGATTGATATCATTATGTAGAATCTGTATTAATAAGTCTTTCATCTCTTCTCTGAGTGAGACGAAAAGCCAATAAATTCATGTTCATATTAAACCTACTCCATTAGACATCTCCTCTGGAAATTTGAAAATTCAGTGGTGTGCCAGCCCTGCCCCTCCCTCCCCCGCCCGCCCCGGGCACCCTGAGCCAGCCACTGAGTCCTGCTTGGTGGCACACCTGTGTAATCCCAGGGCTGGGGAGGCTGAGACAGGGGGATCACTATGAGTCTGAACTGCATAGTGAGACCCTGTACCAAATACATTAGAGAGAGAGAGAGAAACTTGAAGACTCAAAATAAAGCATCAGCTATCTTTAACTCTACACAATAGCAAATAAAAAACTACAAGCTAAAATGGTGCCCTTAAGTAAAGCCCACTTTGATTAGATGAAATGAAAAGGACCAAAAGCCAAAACCAGAAACAAACATTTAGTCAAATGGAAAACATTTCTGGCCTTCTGCCTTTCAGACCTGACAGCCTCCCCAAGCTGTTATACAGTGATATTGAAAATGCTTTTCGTATCACAGAGATAACATGAGGATTAAAGGCGTGTTTGAAGTTCTTGAGACTATTCTAAGAAAGCCACTCATGAAAACACAAGCACTGCCAATAATGTTGTGCAGCCCCACATTAGAAACAGGTGACCGTTTCTTACCCATTTTACCGCTCTCTCCTACATTTTCTGACATGAAACTATGACATTCTAAGTAACATTTTCTGAGTCAGTTACTTGTCACAGTATCAAAAGCAGTACCAAAACTTCATAAACTGGAGCAAACAGAAAACATGGTCTTAGGAAACAAACAAACATATCAGCCCTAAAACCACAACAGTGCCCAGTGCAGCTGGAATCTCTTCTTCCTCAGGGAGCCTGCTGTTCAGAGCTCCTGAGTGTTCCAGAGACAGGCAGAGTGCTGACATGGGAGGGTCAGGGCCACAGGCAGAGGTAGGGCCACCTGTGGAAGCTTGGAATGCATCATGGGTAGTTAACCACCTTCTTCTTCTTCTTCTTCTTCTTCTTCTTCTTCTTCTTCTTCTTCTTCTTCTTCTTCTTCTTCTTCTTCTTCTTCTTCTTC
>NW_004524629.1:470063-473178 GCF_000260255.1 Octodon degus
CCTCCTCCTCCTTCTCCTTCTTCTTCTTTTTTTTTTTTCAGAACTGGGTATTGAACTCAGGCCCTTGCGCTTGCCAGGCAAATGTTTATTCTACTGAGCCATCTCCCCAGCCCCTACCTTCTTGATTTATATTTTTCAATGCTAAGTCTTTGTGATATTAATTGAAACTTATGCCTATGTATTTACACCACACTTTTTTATGCTGGAGTTAGTGGTCATTTTTCTTCATTGAGAACGATGTCAGCTGTTTCTGTAAGTGCCTTCCGTAAGTGTGTGAAAGTCCTGGCTATGATTTACTTAACCTCACTGTTGACCAGTTTTAGCTTGCTGCATTTGGATATGAGAGTTATGATAAAAATTTCATTCTAGAAAGCTGACATAAGAAACATGTAGAGCTGGGCTATTTTACCTCCCAGAACTAAATATAAATTTACAAAAAGCCTGCCATTTAGCCATAGTTTGAGGTTTCCATTTGCTTCAATTTTAATCCCACTTTACTTTGTATTTCTATTTTATAGTTATAGATCACAGGCAAATTCAAATAGGAAACTGACATTTTTGCCTGCAAAATCTTGGTGAGATATTTTTATGTTCATGTATAATAAACAGAGGAGGCATGACTGGTGTTTGTTGGTGATTAATATTTCTTTAAGGAATTTTAGAAACAGACCCATATTTATCATTTGTGTTTCCCAGGGAAGATACTCTTCTCCTCGCCCTTCTTCCATTGTTTAGTTGTTAGATAAATCTGATGAATCTGGAATAATATGAAAACTGAAATTGTACTCATTTGCAATTTGCATCCTGTTCCTACAGATAAAATGATAAAGAGCATATAGATTATTTAAAACTTATATGAAGAAATGCAAACCAGAGAAAAAGATTTAAAAGCAGAAAGAATTACAAGTGCTTTGGGTGGTTTTTACTTGGAAGGTAATGAAAGAATAACAATCCTTCCCCAAGGATGTCAGATTATATCATTAACAACCCAGTTAAGTTGCTGAAAGCAAGAGAAAAGTAAAATGGTTCGATTGAATCACCAGGTATAGGTAAAAAAGAAAAATTCCAGCCACATAGTAGTTAAAGAGCAATTTCCTTCTTCCTAAGTCAGAAAAGGCATTTCCTAAACTGATTTAACATGGTAAATGCATTTGCAAAAAAATATTTTGCAGTATAAATCTTCATCAAATATCAAATTGTACTCTTTCTGTTCACTTCATATCCCAGTTTTATTATTTATTAGCAGGCTTAGTGCATTTCAGTTTATTTTTCCTCCTCCAACTTTGCCTCCAGTAAAGACTGCAATCCTGGCTAGTGTAGTCCAGTACAGTAGTTTTTGGCCTTCTCCTTTGATCAATAATTTGATTTGGTCGTATTAAGATAATAGTATTAAAAATACTCAAAGTTGGAAACAAAGTCTTATCTCAAACAAACACAAAAGAAGTGTTGGAATGTGCTGTTCTGTTAACTGTTTTTTTTAATAAAGACAAAATAAGCAAGCAATCAGCAAGGATAAGTGGACGGCAGGTTTGCAGTTCCTTCCAGTAGCATTTAACAAGAAGAGAACACTGCTACTTCTCTATTCCCCAAATCCTTTCAAGTCACTAACACTTAGCAACCATAATCTTAGCATTTGAAAGCCCATAATTGATTTTATTATCTAGACTTGACATTTCCATAATTAACATTTACAGGATTTATAGCTTTTCGATTTATGAGCAATACTATATTCTGTAATTTCAAATAACATCAAATTTTGCTGTCAAAGAACCTGCTGAATTGAAGTTATGAACTAGTGAGTAAGGTAGGCCAGCTCCCCAGAGTTACCATTCCTACCTGTAGAGACACATTCAGTAACTCTCCTGAAGAGATATGCTTCTAATGGGGAAAATTATATACAGGAATGGAAATTAAGACTGTATGGATTCTCAAAAAAAAATCTTTGGATCTGTATAGATATGTCTACCATATCTATCTGGAAGGGTGGATAAGTTCGTATTGACAAATATATTTTCATTCATCAATATATATCAAATATCTACTCAACTAGGCCTACCTGAAGAGTTTCCTTACTTCTCCTTAAAAAACAATTTTTAAAGAAAATAATAATTTGTTTTTGTATTTATAGGCAGCAGGAAAACTACTTACAAAAATCAAAGTCACTAGTGACCTTTAACATTGTTTTTATAATCTTTGACATCCTTCATATTTTTAGCAACATCTTAGTACAGTATATTAAATCCATTAACATAGAAATAAATAACATTTTCACAACTGAAACTTCAAGTTATGGATTTGGCATATTATTTTTAGTATTAGCTTTCATCTGGCCTCCTTTCCCATTTTTAAGGAAATTCTTTGCAAACTCTCCTACTTCTCTGCGTTTATTAGGTATCTTGAAAGTGCCATGTGTCTGTGTGATTCTGCTTTCAGCTGCTCATTGCCTTTTTCATCTTAGCCTAAATCACTATTCCAAAGTTGTGATTCATGATTCATTGAAACTTTGGGTGTTGCAGAAAGGAAATGTAAGTTTGATAGCATATCTCAGAAGGGAATTTTTAATCCAAACGTTGAACAAAAGGAAAGAAGACTAATTCTAATAGCATTTAAAGCTGAAATTGTGAAAAAAAAAAAAAGCTGAAATTATAGATATATTGTTGGTTACAGGATTTGAAAAAAATGATGGATAAATATTAAAAATTGTGTTTATCTTCACATGTGTTTATGGTGATTAAAAAAATAGATGAAAGAAGCCTGGTAGCAAAATTGTGTTTTAAATTCATTTGTTTTGTTTTGTTTTGTTTTTTGCTAAAATTGATCCAAATAAGATATAAGTAAATTTCATGAAATTAATTCCCATTTGTATATTTTAATATTAAATTTCTTGAATTCTGTATCCACATGAAAGCTTGACTTTATTTTAAAGATTTTGGTACTTTAACAACAAAAATCAATTAAAAAGGCATCATATAAATGTTACCTTGTTTAGAAGTCCACTTGCCAACCAAGGAAGTCTAACTCATGGAGATAGATCTTGAATAAAAATACTATGGCAAAGGGAAACAAATCACAAACATTTGCTCATTCGCTCCTTCCCTCCTCCCTCCCTCCCTCC
>NW_004524629.1:473278-491240 GCF_000260255.1 Octodon degus
TCTCTTTTTATTTCTTTGTTGCAGAGTTTCATTACTCAGCTCAGACTCATAGTGATTCTCCTGTCTCAGCCTCCCCAACACTGGGATTACAAGCATGTGGCACCATGCCTGGTTTTGGTACTACTAAAAATTGCTGAGACAGCATTTGAGACTGGTGAACTTGAGCTTCCAGGGCTAGCACAGCATGTGGTACCAGGAATCAAACCCAGTCCTTGCGCTTGCCAGGCAGGCCTTAGACCACTGAGCTATCTTCCCTGCCTCAACATTTGCTTTTTAAACCAAACAGCATCTCAATTTCATGGGAGTTCTAATTGAAAATGTTTTCTAGGGGTTTTTAAATTGATACATGTAGGTAAAATATTTTTAGGCAAACATTTAATGTAGTTGATATTTTATGTACACACACAAAACATAGGTGTGTATGTGTTTAGATGCACTATAATGGCATGATGTTGCAACTTCCACACCACTGACCTTGACATTTTGGTGTTAGATATTTCTGTGACATAAGACAGTGTCTTTCCTATCTGGTGTGGGCTGTTTGAAGACATTCATGCCCTCTACTACCTGTGTGCCAGGAGTACCTTTCCCAGTTGTCAGCCAAGAAGCATCCCCAGGCACTGCTAGATTTTTTCAGAGAGAATTTCCTCTAAAAACCAAAACCACCTCAGTTGAGAACCTAAAACTATTCCAAATAATTTACATGTAATACTGTGTTAGTTTATTATGTAGAGCCAACATGGGAAAAAATTTACATTGTTTAAGGTTGTGCTTATTTTATTTTTTAGTAGTACCAAAACCCTTTTTCTTCCTCTGTACAATTCTTGTATTAATACTTTTTAGAGGAAGTACTAGTGTAGAATATTCCTCAAATTACTTTTTAAATATTGGCTTAACAAGAAAAAGCCTCTGGTTCAAAGTTTAGTTTGTCAGTATTTGATTTTAAGGATTGTTAGGACTGACCAAATAGCTCAGCTGATTAAAATGCCTGAAAGCAGGCACAGGGGCCATGCGGTTTGATATCCAGGCCTACCGTGCCAGCCCTGCCCCTGGGCTGAGACAGTTGAGACTGGGCATGGTGGAGCACATGTAGAACCCCAGCTCTCGGGAGGCTGTAAACAGGTGGATCACTACGAGTCGGATCTAGTAGTGAGACCCTGAATATCCTGTAGACCCTTTCCTGAAAAAAAAAAAAAAAACAAACAAAAAAGGATTGTCAAGGTACAGAATAACATGTAACTTCAAATAGAAAAAAGGAACTTTTATTAAGCTATGTTACAAACATTCTGTCCAGTTTAGTAACTATGCAACGGATTTTGTTGAGTATTATTAGTAAGTATATCTGCATAAACATGTAGCATACAAATAATAAATTACTGTTTTATATTTTGAACACATATGATTGAAATTACTACACCTGTTCGTTTTTTTAAAAATAGTAGGTTAGAAAAATATCTTAGCAAGTTAGCAGCTTTTAACATTTTTGTTATGGAGTATTTAATAGCTCCTACATGCACATTATTTTCAGTAGTGAATTCATGTAGCAATGCACGTTTTAAAATATTTTCACAATGCCTGAACGTAACAAAATCTGTTTTATAAAGCAGTTACTTGCTCACTCATTTTCTAAATGTCACCTTCATCCTCAAGAAATACATTATGCAGCCTTTTAAAAATGTATGCTCAGCAGCATTATAGGGACAGCTACTTGTCATCAGTGGAACGTCAGCAAATTTGAATTATTTGCTGTTTTGTGACACAGTAGTGAGCAAACCCCTTCTCAGCTCAAAGGCTTTACTGTAGGACAGGCAGTGCACTTCTCTACAGCAGCAAAGAACATTTTGACAACTTTACCTTCTTTCAAATGCTGGAAAAAATTCATTATATTTAATAGAGTACTTTATTTTCACTGTTAAAATATCAGCCTCATCCCCTGGAGCTTTATGCACGTTTAGCTTACTTACCCTAAAATAGCTCATCGAGTAATTTCTCAATGTTATCTCCATAAACTTACCCTACATTTTTCTCTGTGGTTAAGTTTATAGTTTTTCCACAAAATATCATTTTTTATTAAAGGTACCATTCCCTGGTAAGAACATCACCTCATTAGTTTCTCTTTTCTTTGGTAGTTTCTAATGAAAAGAAAAAGTAACTGCTCATTTTTCATTATCAAAACAAATATAAATTCAGGCCCTTTAGAAACGTCTACACTTTCATTTAGCTTTAAGGTGTACTACAAGTCTCTTACACTATCTGATTTGTTACAAAATATGTGATCATACCTATAGCAACTTTTCTTATGCATATCTAACAGTGTTCAGTAGCAAAGAAATTATTTTAGCCGAATGCCATATTGTTTTTCAAGGATTTTTTTGTTGGGGGAGGGGGATGCTGGTTTAGGCTGGGGAGATGGCTCAGTGGAATAAGCGCTTACCTGGCAAGTGCAAGGGCCTGAGTTCAATCCCCAGTTCTGCAAAAAGAAAACAAAAAACAAAACAAAACAAAACAAAAAAAAAAAAAAAACCCAACATATTTTCATTGCATCATTAGGTCACTGACTAGTAAATGAAAAATTTCCACTATATTTTCTAAATGTTATCACTAAGCATGAGATTGAATATCACATAACTACACATTGGGAAAGAAATCACAAAAGGAAATTTGGGGTGTAGAGGTTCAAAATTTCATGGGAATGATGATGGCTTTGTGCTATTGTTAGCTCACACCTCAAGACACAGTTTTCCTCTAGGTAGAATGAAAGTATATGCACATGTATGAGTTTTGTTGATCATTTCAGGAGGAAGAGGGTAGGAAGAGACATTTTGTCACATCAGCTTAATGTTAACGCATTGTCAGTTCAGATTAGGAGTAGGAAAAATAGCAGCGTGTTCTTGCTCTTCATTCTAGTTAACGCCATGATTTTCAGTCAAATTTCTTTTCAAGTGAGATAATATATCTTTTAGCTTTTTAAAATTTACTTATAGTCACCTATAAAAAATACATATTTAGGGGCCGGCAGGATAGTTTAGCTGTCTAAATCACATGCTTGGTCAAGCTTAGGCAGCCAGAGGGGACTGCTGTTAGCACCACATGCTGCACCAGTCCTGCTCTCAGGGCAGGCTGAGTTAGCAAAAAAAAAAATAAATAAATAAATTAAATACTGAAAACAAAGGAGTAATTGCCAACCTACACAAGGCATGGAACTCATCTTCCCAGTAGAGAATGACCTCAGTAAGTGACATATGACATGCAGAATAAAATGATAATCATCATTAACCCATATAAAATGTGTGTTTTCAAGGCTTAATTTCATTATTACTTAGCCAAAAAAAAATAAAAAAAATATAAATGGAAGTTCGCATTTTCACAGTGGACCAAGGTACAGGCCTCACTTCTCAGAAGCTCCTTCTTAGACAGCACTCGTAGCATATTCTTAGAAGTGCAGACCACAGTGAATTTTATTTTCCTATCTAAAATTAAAACTTGGACTGGACTCTTTTTTCCCTACTATTACCACTCAATAACGCCATCTGGCCTATAACATATTTTAACATGTAATCACAAAATAGTCCTTTGTAATGCTACTCAGATCCGGGCAGTCCAGTCAAGAAGGTGCTAAGAAGCAAGCTAATGGGTGTCGTGCTGGTAATTACAGTGCAAGACGCAGGACAGGTGCTTGCACCAGGAACCAGGTGAAAGGTTCTCCCTTCACTCAGTTATATGTAAAGTCACTGAAGGAATTTGACCACAAGCACTCTTATAAATTTTTAAAAACAGTTCTCTGGCTGAGTTAATAAATGAAAGGAATGGTTCAGAATTTCCAGCCAGAGTGTGACAAATAATTGGTGAGACTGGCAAAATACCTCACAACTCCTTAAAGAGACGTTATGTTTTCAGAGCATTAAAGTGCAGAATTTTATTTGCCTGTGATTTATTTGTAAAGTATCCTACTCATAATGAAAAGAAATAACCATGACTTTAGTTAAAATCTTTTATTGCTTCTGAAACCTGTGAGTATATATGTGTATGTGTGTGTCTGAGTGTGATTGGAATGTGTAAAAGTGTTGAAAATGCTGTGAAAGTCTATAATTATATCTTTCTTTCTAGGTAAAACTTTTTTTTTTAATTTGGAATTTGAGCTTTACTCTATCAATTTTTTTCAACAGAAAACTGAAGCTAACTTTAAAGTCTGCGGGAAACAGTGTATTTAACCTTAACCTGCATTAAAGTTTTTCAGTATCTTGACCTGCAAATAACTAAAAGTAAGCAAGGTTGACATTTACTCTTGTCAGAATTTCGTGCCGCCTCAGCCCCTCTGTTTTCCAAACCTCCAACCCACTGAGCCCTGGTGTGTTAGCATACCCAGCACGGCTTAGGCATCCATGAATCCACGTGTCCTAATCTCTGGAATTCTCTAGATTATATGAGAATTTGGGAATCATCTCTGGCTTGGCAACATTAGGAGTCATTTCTCCCTGAGCATTTTTGTTCCTCCAAAGTTCCTGTCATCATAGGCAGCTACAGTGGTTTGACCCCAAATACATGACGTACTCAAGAAGCTACCCATACTAAGAGTGTGAGCAAGGCTTACAATGTTGTCACAAGTAGCAGCAGTGGTCAGAAATGAATCTGCACAAGCTGATGAAGAGGCTGGATTTATACTTAATGTTGAACTACAGAGGATCTGGGGTGTTGTTTGTTTGTTTTTCTTTGTCTGTCTGTTTAGTTTTGGTAGTGGAGACTGAATTCAGGGTCTACCAACTCAGTCTCCCAAAGTGCTGGGATTATAGGTGTGACTCACTAACTCAGAGCTGCTTTCTTATCATGTTATTTCCCACGAATTGTGTTTTGCTGCCCAAAAGGTTAATTTCATATAGGGACAGGAGTCCTATCTCCAAGTTATTTTTAAAAGGAATTTCCTCTTCTGTGCATAACCCTGGACATTTGTCTTAAAAAGTAAGATCCAGTGTTTACAACTAAGTACGGACAGAGGAAAAAGATATTATTAGAATAACATTGGCAAGAACAGAGGATGGGTCCCAGTCCACTCTCTTTAGACTCCAGTCTCTTTGGACTATAGCCTCTTTCTTACCAGCTTTACAGTGTATTTGTGATTTAGACAGATTTGACCAGGTTTTTCTCACCTCTTCCTATCTATAAAATATTCCTTCTTCATTTCACTTTTGGTAATTGTCCAGGGTTATAAATGCTGTGTCCAACAGAATCCCCAAACCCATAAAAGGAATCTAGATACTTCTCAACTTTTGTTTCCCTTTCCTAATTCTAATTTCCAAATGCCTGCTCACTCTTTGGTGGTGTGGGTCACATAGTAGTACTGGGCTAGGAGGGGGGTATCACTATTAAAAATTTAATGAGAATTAAACATAGTGATCATTAACACTTACTAATACTGAGTTTCCTTTAGTATCTTAAAACTTTAAGTTAAAACACATTAAAAACTAGCGAGTATCCCAGTGACAAAGGCCTTCTATCTAGAGCATATAAAAAATTTTTAAAAATCAGATCCCCAAAATTCAAAAACCCAAAATCCAAAACTGGGCATCTGAGATATACACTTCTCAGGGGAAGAAATACAAATGGCAAGTAAATATATGAAAAAGTGTTCAACATCATTGGTCATTCAAGAAATGTAAGTTAAAACAACACTGAAATTCCATTGCAATCCACAGAGAATGGCTAACATCAAGAAGTCAGCCAATAACAAGTGCTGGAGAAGCTGTGGGGAAAAGGAACCCTTCTTCACTGTTGGTGGGAGTGCAGACTGGTTCAACCACTAAGGAAATCAGTGTGGAGTTTCCTCAAAAATCTAGGATTGGAAATCCCATTCAACCCAGCTATTGCCCTGCTGGGTATTTTATCAAAAGAATTGAAAACATATTACCACAGTAATATATGTGCACCCAGATTTATAGCAACACAATTTGTCATAGATAATCCTGGAAACACACAAATTCCCATCAACTGAGGAATGGATAAAGAATATGTGGTATTTTTACACAATGCAGTGTTATTCAGCTATAAAAAAGGATAAATTTGAGGCTTTATTGATAAGTGGATGCAACTAGAGAACATACTCTTAAGAGAAATAAATAGATCTACATGTACAAACACTGTATTGTCTCCATGATGTGAGAACCTAAAAGAGAAAATAAAATTTGAAGGATACAATAGATATTTGGAAAAGGGAATGAACCTGTTCAAAAGCAAGGAATTACTGAGTTGAGGAGGACAGGAGAGGGAGTGAGGAAAAGAGATATATCCGTGGATATAAGCAGGATAGTTTGGACAACTGTACTGTGGATTTCTGTTGGTCTATGGAAAAGAGCAGTTGATGCTCAATTTGCTTTGTCTCCTTTTTTCAATTCTTTGATCTTTTTCTCTCTTAATTTCTCACATTTTTTTTCTTTCTTCTTACAATTTTGCATGCGTATCTGATAGTATGAACAACTAATTTGAAGATAACACTATGTAGTACAATGAATACTATGAAATTCATATTTTTATTTTTTTCTGTATTTTAGGGAAGGGTCTACAGGGTCTCACTACTAGATTGGACTCATAGTGATTCGCCTATTTACAGCCTCCCAAGTGCTGGGATTACAGGCATCTACCACCACGTCCAGCCTCAATTGCCTTGTCAGCGTGCACTGGGGACCAGGCCAGCATGGCAGGCCCAGGGATTGAACTCTTAGCCCCTACACCTGCTTACAGGCACTTTAATCCACTGAGCTATTTATCAGGCCCCTATTTTTATTAGTGAAATTATGTATCATTTGTAATTTTTTAGTTTTAATTCTACTTTGTAGTCTCTTTTAGAAATAAAAATTTAAAAATCTGATGAGTAATTGAATCAATACATAGATTAACACTATTTAAGTACTACTAACCCGATCTTACTTTAAGTTTAAGAAAGGACAGGGAGATATTTAGTGAAAGATGAGTTTTCAGTAAAAGAGACATGGGATGAATTTCAATCTCCTATTTTATTTTTATGAAACAGCAACAAAAACTAAAATCTCAAGCTCTTTGAAAAAGAGAAGGCATGAAATGGGCTAAAACGGGGAATCTTGAATTCTGTAAAGTCATGGAGTGGGAAATGAAATAAAAATTGAATGAATGAATGAATGAATGAGTAAATAAAGAGACAAAATATGAACTAGCCTAAAGAGAAGCAAAAGAGGTGAACAAGCTAGGAAATTGGTAGAGATGTTAAAATAAAAGTTAACTTTAGGTAATCTGGATAATACAGGCTCGGATCACTTTGCCCAAGTGGCCAGAATTACAGACTTTATATGCAGAATTCAAGATCATTTAGAAAAAGTATCAGAAATGAATGAAGAGTTCAGTATTATAAAAGTGTAGACAAGAGTGTTCACAAATGTACTGGAGATTGTGAAGACTCCAAGTATCTCAGCGCTCTAACTCATTTTTTTAATCATTGAACTACAGTGGCATTTAAATAACAACAATGACCGTAGATTTTATTTTGATATACTAGAAATGAAGAGCTTTCCTTCTTTCATATTCTAGGCTATAATTTATGGTTCCTGCACTTGTTAAATATTGCCTTCTTAAGTTTACTTTCTTAATAAAGTAAGTTCTTAGCTCATTATTCAATGGCATGAAATAGTTTTGAGATGTTTGCTCTCATTCATGCCTTTGTTTTGTTTTGATTTGAGTTTCATCTCACATGGCTTTTACAGGGGTAAACTAATGAATATTTTTGTCTGTCCTCTATTATTGCATGTGAGTTTAATATAGAATGTTGAGACAAGATTTTATTATTTTATTTTTTCAAAGTTATTTTGAAAGATAACACACACATTGAACAGTGAAAAAAAACCAACCCTGAGTTATTCCCAAAATCTTGGATGCAGTCCCAAATAAATCAGAAACAGGTTGTTACCTTTCTTTTTCTTCCTTATTTCTTTTTCTCAATTACCAGTTTGCCTTATTATTTGAAGAGTAGGAGGGAGAGAAATCCAAAAATAAAAATACTCCTTGTTTCATAATAACTATCCGCATGAAACCCAATGTATTCAGTCATCTGAATCAACCTCATTTCTCTTTTTTGTGCTCTGTAATTATACTTGACTCTGTAAACAGAGCTCCAGAAACCCACAGTATTCATATTATCAAAATTGCAGCTAATCTTATAGACAGTGTTCATGCCCACAATTCCATTCAGGAGAGAAAATACCAATGTATAAGTCTGTTTTCATTAAAAATTTAGGTTTCTAAGCCAAACCATTGATTCTGTATCCCAGTCCTTCCACTCTTCTCTGAGTAACCTTGAGTAGGTTATTTAACTGTTTGGCATGTAAGTCTCCTTATCTGTAAAACATGGGTAATAGCAGTGCGTATCTTATAGGGATGCTATGAGGATTAAATGAAGTAATACATCTAAACCTTTTAGAACACTACAGGCACATAGTAATACTCAATACATCCAGGCTGTTAGAATTGTTTTCTTCTTGTTTTTTTAAAACTCATTTTTAACTTTATTGAAAATCAATAGTAATTATATAGCAAATTAAAAATTGTAGACAAATATCGAAATGTGAAAGATAAAAGATGTAGACAGAGTGAATTTTAGAAAAATATTTCTGAAATGAATATATAACATGAGAATAATAATAGATTTCACGTTGTAAAAATATTATTTACAAACTTGAATATAACAATACAAATTGTCTAAAATAAACATGAAAAGCTTACATATCAGTCATATAATAGTTCACTCTGCCAAAATAAAAAAACGTATATTCATATAATTATAATTCTCAAAGTAAGAAGGGGTAGACAATAAATACTTAAAGATTTAAAATTTTCTGAATTTAGTTAAAATTATTGCACCACTTTTCCAAGAAAAATGAACCTTTTGCACAAGAAATATGAATAAAACCATACCAAGATACACAAAAATGAAGTTGTTCAAAACTAATTGTAAAGAAAAAAATAAAGCATATACATAGAAAACACAAAAAAAAGATCTGTCCTCACTGAATTTTATACTTAGTAAACATACCTTTGAAAACTAAAAGTAAAATATTTTCCAGTTATACAAACTCGAAATATTCTAATACCTCCAGATGTAGCATATAGAAAATAACAAAGACCATAATCCAGAAGGCAAGAGAACAGGCTGTATGGTCCTGGATGTAGAATAAAGAGCTCTCAAATAGTAGTTATGTAAAATATAATTATATTAGATGAACCCATTTATAAGGTCATTGAAGATTTCCACAAAACACTGTCAGTCTTGGGTCAGGTTATGTATACTTTGTGTGTGTGTGTGTGTGTGTGTGTGTGTGTGTGTGTGTGTAAAAGACAAGGAATAACTAATATACAGTCAATGAAGAATTAGAAATACACTTTTTAAAGTTTCTAATACTAGGAGAAAATATCATAACATGTCTTATAAGTAGATTGCAAGTCAAAGAAACAGTGTAAATCATAAAACAAAAGTTAAAATTAAACAATATTCAGAAAATTGATTACATTTTAATTAATTTGAAATTAAGCCATGCTGGCCCCCACCCCTGGGGTGCACTGAGATGGCGATTGAGACTGGGCACGATGGCATGCACCTGTAATCCCAGCACTTAGGATGCTGTAAACAAGAGGATCACTATGAGTCAGATCTATGCAATGAGACCCTGTACACCCTGTACACCCTGTCCTGAAATACAAAAAAATTAAATATTTCAAAATAATATTCAAAAATTAAAATTAAATTGTGGGTCCAACTAAGAGGCCAGAATGTAGTGTACCATATGTATGAATCTATGATCAATTCAGAGTACTCACATAATATTTGATTAGGTTGAAATACATAAAAATATCAACTAAGAAAATGTTTTCATGATAGTAAAGAATTACTGAAAATAAAACATAACAAAAATACTCGAATGGCATATATATGACCACCACTTCTAACAGTTTGGGGATAGGATATTGCACAAAGTTCTAGTATGTGGTAGACGTGGACAGTGTCCATGATGCTTACTGGTGGCCAAGTGTCACTTGTGGGACAGAGCCACTACTATTCTCTTGATATCCACCCTGTAGACCCAGACAGAATCATTCCCCATAGGGTGCAGGAGAAGTCCATTTTTACAGTATGCTGATTGAAATATTTTGTTGCTATATACAAAAGAATAACTGAAAGATTGCTGTGGTATACCTCTTTTTCTCCTGCGTTTAATTGTTTGCCCTATTTGGTGGGTTCTTTCCATTCTCATTCATGGAGTTGTGGTCATTTTGATCCCTCTCTAGAATATCTTTAAATAGTCTGTGTAGAGTTGGCTTTGTCATTATGAAATTTGTTAGTTGTTTGTCATGGAAATATTTCACTTCTCCATTAAACTTGAAAGAGTGCTTTGCAAGGTATATCAGTCTGGGTTGGAATTTGTTTTCTTCCAAGACTTGAAGTACTTTTGCTCCATGCTCTTCTTGACATGATGGTTTCTGAATAATCTGCCATTATTCTGATGGATTTTCTTTTAAATGTCATCTGTTTCTTTTCTCTAGCTGCTTTCAGTATACTGTTCCTGTGCTGAATTTCTGGGATCTTGATTATTATATATCTGGGTGTGGTTTTAATTGGGTTGGTGTTATTTGGAGTTCTATATGCTTCGGTTACCTGAATGTCAGATTGTTTTCCCATATTTAGGAAGTTTTCTGCTATGAGTTCCTCCCATATTCTTTTTATATCATTTGTATTGACTCCTTCTTTGTCATTGATGCCTGTTAGTCTTATGTTGTTCATCTTTGCATCATCTTGCAGATGTTGAATTATTTTGTCCTGCATCCTAGTTGTTTTTAAGAAATCTTTCTTACCTTTTCACTAGCTGCAATGGTGTCTTCAAGGTCTGAAAGTCTGTTTTCACTTTTATTTAAATGCTTTTGCCAGCTTGTGATTGAGATTTTAATTTCCTGTATAGCATTTTGAGACTGCTTCATGCGTTCTGTTTCTTTCTTATATTGCTCATTCAAGGATTCAATCATTTTTATATTCTCTATTTTTTTATCAGTGTCTTCTGTAGAAGCACTTAGTACTTCTTTCAATATAGTTCGTTTTCTTTTTTTACTTCAGAAACTATTTCTGGTCTGATTTCCTCTATAGCTTTCTGCAGTTGTTTCCTTACTTTAGATGCTTTTATTTCAGAGATTTCAGGTTTGTGCTTTCCATTTTCTTCTATGCTATTGTCTCCTGCATTTTTTGTGGGTGGGCTTGGGGCCTGAGGATGCATTTTGCTCCTTCTCTTTGTCATTTTGTATAGCACTGTCTTCTGATCTTTGATGTAGAGCTTTGGTAGAACTATTACCTTAGCACCAGGTCGGGATCTGCCAAGTTCAAACTCATGCAGGTGAGCCTGGCTTAGGTTTGGCTGCTGTCTCCACTTCTTCCTGCAGCAGCCCTTGGAAGTGAATCTGCTGTGCCACTCTGGCAAGATGTTCTGCTTCTGGATCAACTGGATGGGTCTTGCCTCTTGCCCCTCTGCAGGGAATTCTGCCACCAGGTTTCACACTGGGCCTGTCTGATGAAGGAAGCTACATGAATGTGCACGCATATACACACACACGCGCACGCGCTCCGCCTGGTCTGGGTGCTGGCTGGAATGAGGATCCGGTGGACTGACAGGTGGTCCCACTCACAAGCCGGGTCTGGGTGCTGGCTGGAGTGAGGGTCTAGAAGACCCTGGGCAGTCCCACTCACACACTGGGCCTGGGTGCTGGCTGGAATCTTTTCTTTCTTAAGTTTTTAGTTAGCACTTTTTTTTTTACTACTATGTGTGAGATACATAATGAATATGTACATTGTGGAAAGTTGGTACATATACACATCACCTCTTAATCCTAAAATTACTATCCTCTCCCTTACGTCTTCCTCCATTAGTAGAGCCCTTTCTCTGCAAAAGATTTAGCTCTCTGTTTCCTACCATCTATCTTTTATTTTACCCTTTAAATTACTTATACATTGGGTTTTTCATGTAAGAGAAACCAGGTGATATTTAATCTGGTGTATCTTACTTATTTCATGTAGCATTAAAGTAATCATTGTTCTTAAAACTTTGTAGAGGGACACACATCTGTAATCCCAACCATTTGGGAAGCTAAGGCAGTGGGATCGCAAGATCAAGCCCAGCCTAGACAACTTAGTGGCACCCTGTCTCAAAATAAGCAATAAAAAAGCTAACGTTCCACCTCAGTGGTAGAAAAACTCTGGATTAAATTCCTATTATCTCAAAAAACAAAAACTCATGATACTTGTGATACTTGGTGAAACAGAGCATCACAGCATGCCATCTAAAGACATGCCCTAGAGCAGAAAGAGCATGACTCAAAGACACAAGGTGAGCTTCAAACTTGGGCCAGGCCCCAAAACATGTGACTCGAGATTTCCCTGTTTTCTTAAACTTCATCTTATCATCCATGAGCATAGAGAAATAACTTCCTCCCTTTACTGTCATATGTAGAATGTATGTAAAATAATTGCAATATAAAATAAGGATTATTTAAAATAATAATAAATTGTAATGCAAAACAAGAACTACTTAAGAAGGATACATATATGAAAGGAGAGGACTAACTGGGCCAGTAGAAAGTGATCTTTCAGTGGTCTCCATAAAAAGAAGCATACCTGAAGGTCAATGAATAAAGATGAGATTACATGCAAATGCCTGTTATTAGCTCAAATCCTTATTAGTCTTACTGTGAGTTGCACATGTAATCTAAATATCAAGGGCTTGTGATTTCATCTGTAGGTTGAGGATCAACTAGAGGCTATTGGTGACATGTTGTTTATCTTGTTTACATAAGCCTTACAAGACAGAAAGGACTAGGCTTCATTTTCTATTTTTAAAAAATAGCCTAGAAATCTCTTCAGTATGTTACAGAATCTAGAAGAAACATTGCAATTCATATAGGAATAACATTTTTAAAGGGGACTTGGGTTTGTTTTCCTTGAACTGAAAAATATCTAGAACAGCCATTTGAGAAGAAAACATGAACGTTCTTTCCCTCAGGACTTCCATCCCGAGACGCATAGAACATCCAAGGAGTAAGGCAAGAGTTTTGGGTGAATTGGGGATGGTAACACCTTACTTCAGCTCAGTTCAGTTCAGCATCTCCACATCCCTGTCTGCCATGCACCCACTGGCAGAACTATGAAGTAGAGAATTATACGAATTTGAAGAGTGGCCATTTGTCCTCTCACCACGGCATCTTTTATTCTGTCATACATTTCAAAATTTATCTTCCCAGATCTTACTTCTGGTTGTGTGTCTTCTAACACTGACCTTAGCATCCAAAAGATTTCAATCCTAAATTAACTTAATTATTTTACTTTAAATGAAATACTTTGCTTTTAGATGAACATCAATCTAAAGTCAGGATAAGGCAAAAAGAAATTGACCCTAGTATGTCCTCATCATTAGTTCTCCTGCAGAGTATCTTCTGGCTTTCCTTGAAGTGCAGTCAGGTGAGTTTTGCCATTCATAACATTCAGATTACCTTAGTTCTTGCCACGTAATATTTCTTACCCAAAATATTTCTTTGTGATTTACTCCCATTGTGCCCATATGCTGAAAATGTTTAGACACAAAAATATAATTACTAAGTAATAATTCTCAATCCTTTTAAAAATAAATCAAAGACAAGTAGCTACCAGTTGATAAAAATAGTAAGTATAGGATAGTTACTGTGAACTTTGTTGATATATATTTCTAGCCAAAAGTAAATGAATTAGACTTTCCAGTGATATTTCTTAAAGCTTTCTGAAGTGTTGAGAAATTGTTTAGTGGCAAAGTATTGCCTTTAGTCCCATCAAATACCCCTAAACCCCAAGTTGGAAACAATTGACTGAATTAGACAAAAAGAGTAAATGGAAAAAAATTAAGAAATAAAATATATTATAGGTACTCATCTATTCATCCATGAAAAATGACTATACTTTGCCTTGGATAAACACAAAGAAAAAAATAGATAAAATGATAAAAACCATAAAAACTCATGGTTTTTAATCTCTCTGAAGTAGTAGAATCAAATGAAAGCCTTACTTGTACACCCACTACCTCTGCTGCTAGACATATCTTCATGTCATTTCAAGCCATGTCTAGGATTGGCTTCATATAATTAAAGTTATTTTAAGTTAGATATGTGACAACTGTACTGTATGTCATGACTTGTTTAGTAAGGACACTTTTGGGCTGGCGAGACAGCTCAGTGGATTAAGCACCTGCTTAGGCAATTACAGGGACCAGAGTTCCATCCCCAATCCCACATGCCTCCCTGGCTCTGCCCCCAGGGCACGCTGGGCAGGGCAGTGAGTCTGGGCGTGGTGGCGCAAGCCTGTAATCCCAGAGCTGGGGAGGCTGAAAACAGGAAGATCACTACGAGTCCAAGCTGTGTAGTAAGACCATGTACTAAATACATAAAATGAAAAATAATAACAATAATAATAATGACACTTTTATGGCTATAATTTTCAGATATTAGTTCTATGAAGGAAAATAATAAATGCAGTAATTTAGATTTAAAATGATAGAAACTTATCATCTCAATTATATCTGAAAGGAAGGGATGTTCTCAGAGTCCCAAAAGAAAGAGCTTTTTTTCTGGTTTTAGAGGAAAGAAACTGTAGAGTATTTGCTAAAATTAAGAACTGTAGGGGCTGGGGAGATGGCTCAGTAAAATAAGCACTTCCCTGGTAAGAGCAAGGGCCTGAGTTCAATCCCTGGTTCTAAAAAAAAAAAAAAACAACTGAACAACACAGAGGACCTACATCTTTTCTTCAGTCTTACACTTGAGGCATGGTTCCCAATATGCTTGCAAGATGCAACCCATGCGCGATGGGTTCCCTGTCTCCCGGGTGACAGCCTGTGAGTCTGCAGTACTGGGCTATTGAGTTCAGACCTGTGAGTGCGGAGATGAGAAAAATAAAGGTGGTATAATAAAGCTTAGTGTTTTGCTTTGTTTTGGGTGAGAGGAAAAGGCAATTATTCTGAACACAAAAATACAAAAGAATAGTATAACAAACATGTATGCTTCTTGCATACAAAATTGGCAAACTTGAACACTTTATAGAAATATTTCTGTTACCATTTTTACATTAAGAATTAAATACCATGGGTAATGTAAAAGACCTTTCTAAATAGTAGTGTCATGATCATAACTATCTTGTGAAGGATCATTTTAAAAAATGAGGATGATTGTAGGAATGCAGGCTGCTATTTTTTACTTCTGCTTGTTTGTCAATTGCCACTTATTACCATCAGTTAATAAAAGAGAGATGAGAAAAATAAGAGAAGAGACTCTCTCTCTCCTTTCCCAATCTCCTTCCCATAGCCAGAGATAACTGCTATTAAAAGTCAGTACTTTTTCTATCAGAGCACATGTATGTGCGTGTGCATCAATATAGAATATATAGTATTGATGTGTTATAGGACTCAATTTACCTAAGTGCTATATATTTATAAAGCTGGGTTTACTTAATATATAAGAATTATCCTGGGGCCAGGAAGATGGCTCAGTAGAATAAAAGCACAAGGGCCTGAGTTCAATCCCCGGTTCTGCCAAAAAATAAAAATAAAAAATAAAAATAAATAAATAAGAAGAAAGAGAATTATCCTTCACTCTTACAATATTTCTTTTCCATTTTTATATCTTCTCTTTTATTAACTGATGGTAATAAGTGGCAATTGACTAACCAGCAGAAGTAAAAAATAGCAGCCTGCATTCCTAGAATCATCCTCATTTTTTAAAATGATCCTTCACAAGATAGTTATGATCATTAGACTACTAATTTCTATTGGTTTATTGAAAAGAATAGTTAATGCTTAGTCATTTGATCATTTTTGCATGCCTATATTTGGTTATCTGAACAACTACTTTGAAGATAACAATATGCAGTACACCACCATAGTTAATTGTCCATCATGCTTTGAAATTCTGTATGATTTTTATTGTTATATTTTATTCTCTTTAAAATAAAAAATTTATCCAGGGAGATAGCTCAGTGGTCAAGTGCCTGTCTGGCAAGCTCAAGGACCCAGGTTCACTCCCCAACGTGCTGTGCCAGCCCTGAAGCCTCAGGCTTGCCAGCCTCAAAACCGGGCATAGTGGTACATGCCTATAATCCCAGCACTGTGAGGCTGACACAGAAGGAGCACTATGAGACTGAGCTGTGTAGCAAGACCCTGTACCAAAAATAAAACAGAACAAAATAAAAATTCGAAATCAAATAAAAAATTTGAAGACAAAAAACATGATCTTTATAATCTGAGAGAATGGCAGTACTGCTGTAGCTTGATTGTGCTGTTCCTGAAGCAGGGCCATTGAGCATCTCCAGAAGTGGGTATGTTCTTCGAAACTGTGCAGTCACCAATGAGAGGCCGGGTTACAAAATAGGAAATCTGTTCTCCTCTGGCTCCCACCTATGGATTATATTCTCTACTTTGAGATTGCACAGCAAAAACAAATGTAACTTCTTTCCTCACATAAAAGACTACAAAATTTTCTGTAGCAGGCATTTCTGTGAAGTAGGCATGTTCAGTTCCATCCAGTGTGCAGCATATAAGACAAATCTCAGTGATCTGTACTCAGAGACCCATCAGCTGGATCGTTCACCAGCAGCAAGAGCTATTTATTTATATGGGAAGGCTCAATAATACCTTCACAGCAGTAGCTGCCTGTAAGGACAAGTTTGATTGAAACAGCTCATTCGCTTTTGATCTCAGAACAAAATGATTGCCATCTCCAACTGCTGATAAAATACGTTAGTCAACTTCAACAGCTATCTCAGGGTGCCTGTACAACTCTGAAAGTTAGTGATAGACGTGGGAAGACTGTGAAATAAATGCCAGCTATTAGAACATTAAAAAACCAGCTCTGCCCAAATAAATGGAAACAGCCATGTGAAAAGGGGAAAAGCATGCTTAATTTGGGGATGTAGGTTAATTTTCCTAGATTTGCTTATTTGTCCATAACAAAACAGTAATTATGGATCATCTGTGCTCCTTCAAGTGGACTATAAAGAACTTAAAACTAATTTTTGTTGCTGTTGTTATTGTTATTTTAAATGCCAACGTGCAGGACTTGTGCTGTTTCTAGCATAGAGGGCCTGTGCCTGTGGCAGCCTTCATTGTCAGGTATGTAGACACAAAACATTATCTGCAAACAGTCTTGGATCCTGTCCACTTGCAAGGCACACAGCTCACCAGGGTCTGATTCTACCCCAGGGCTATCTGAGGCCATCAAGAAGAGCATTCCTTACAAAAACATGAAGTATGATTTTTCAAACAACAGTCCAAGGAGATCAGTAGCATTATGTTCGGAGGGCAAGTGATGATTCATAGCTGCCCACTCAGCTCCCAACGGAGTTTCCACGTTGATGCTGAATCGCTCCACGCCACTTTTGGCATGAGGGCCTTGGAAGCTTCTCTGATTGCAAAAGCAGTCCTCTCACTTTCCTAAGGATAGTGATGGATGCTCCCCTGGATAGTCTTGGTTCAGTGGAAAATATGGCATTTGATAAATATTTTGAACACTGGTGTGTGTTCTTACCAGGAGATTAAGTTCTCATTTCCCTGTGCAAACTCTTGCAGATTTTTGTGAGTGGAGTGGTTTACTCTTCTTATTCTGAGACGAAATGTTGGCCTCTCTTACTGATAATTCTTTCATGACATGTTATGTTGCATTCTATTATGCTTAGTAGATGTTGAAATCTGAATTTTGAAATGCCAATAAGAAGCATAATTTTATAAAACTTTGTATCAGGCACACAGGTGGATGTTATAGGGGTGTTAGATGCTTCCCGCAAATGACCAAAATAGATGCTCATTTCCTTTGATGACTTATTTGAAATGAATTGTTGGTAGAAATCCAATGAGTACTGGCAGATTTCCACCTCCCAGGGAGCACCATGGTAATTACAACT
>NW_004524629.1:491340-507353 GCF_000260255.1 Octodon degus
ACTGTCAGTCTTGGGTCAGGTTATGTATACTTTGTGTGTGTGTGTTTGTGTGTGTGTGTGTGTGTGTGTGTGTAAAAGACAAGGAATAACTAATATACAGTCAATGAAGAATTAGAAATACACTTTTTAAAGTTTCTAATACTAGGAGAAAATATCATAACATGTCTTATAAGTAGATTGCAAGTCAAAGAAACAGTGTAAATCATAAAACAAAAGTTAAAATTAAACAATATTCAGAAAATTGATTACATTTTAATTAATTTGAAATTAAGCCATGCTGGCCCCCACCCCTGGGGTGCACTGAGATGGCGATTGAGACTGGGCACGATGGCATGCACCTGTAATCCCAGCACTTAGGATGCTGTAAACAAGAGGATCACTATGAGTCAGATCTATGCAATGAGACCCTGTACACCCTGTACACCCTGTCCTGAAATACAAAAAAATTAAATATTTCAAAATAATATTCAAAAATTAAAATTAAATTGTGGGTCCAACTAAGAGGCCAGAATGTAGTGTACCATATGTATGAATCTATGATCAATTCAGAGTACTCACATAATATTTGATTAGGTTGAAATACATAAAAATATCAACTAAGAAAATGTTTTCATGATAGTAAAGAATTACTGAAAATAAAACATAACAAAAATACTCGAATGGCATATATATGACCACCACTTCTAACAGTTTGGGGATAGGATATTGCACAAAGTTCTAGTATGTGGTAGACGTGGACAGTGTCCATGATGCTTACTGGTGGCCAAGTGTCACTTGTGGGACAGAGCCACTACTATTCTCTTGATATCCACCCTGTAGACCCAGACAGAATCATGCCCCATAGGGTGCAGGAGAAGTCCATTTTTACAGTATGCTGATTGAAATATTTTGTTGCTATATACAAAAGAATAACTGAAAGATTGCTGTGGTATACCTCTTTTTCTCCTGCGTTTAATTGTTTGCCCTATTTGGTGGGTTCTTTCCATTCTCATTCATGGAGTTGTGGTCATTTTGATCCCTCTCTAGAATATCTTTAAATAGTCTGTGTAGAGTTGGCTTTGTCATTATGAAATTTGTTAGTTGTTTGTCATGGAAATATTTCACTTCTCCATTAAACTTGAAAGAGTGCTTTGCAAGGTATATCAGTCTGGGTTGGAATTTGTTTTCTTCCAAGACTTGAAGTACTTTTGCTCCATGCTCTTCTTGACATGATGGTTTCTGAATAATCTGCCATTATTCTGATGGATTTTCTTTTAAATGTCATCTGTTTCTTTTCTCTAGCTGCTTTCAGTATACTGTTCCTGTGCTGAATTTCTGGGATCTTGATTATTATATATCTGGGTGTGGTTTTAATTGGGTTGGTGTTATTTGGAGTTCTATATGCTTCGGTTACCTGAATGTCAGATTGTTTTCCCATATTTAGGAAGTTTTCTGCTATGAGTTCCTCCCATATTCTTTTTATATCATTTGTATTGACTCCTTCTTTGTCATTGATGCCTGTTAGTCTTATGTTGTTCATCTTTGCATCATCTTGCAGATGTTGAATTATTTTGTCCTGCATCCTAGTTGTTTTTAAGAAATCTTTCTTACCTTTTCACTAGCTGCAATGGTGTCTTCAAGGTCTGAAAGTCTGTTTTCACTTTTATTTAAATGCTTTTGCCAGCTTGTGATTGAGATTTTAATTTCCTGTATAGCATTTTGAGACTGCTTCATGCGTTCTGTTTCTTTCTTATATTGCTCATTCAAGGATTCAATCATTTTTATATTCTCTATTTTTTTATCAGTGTCTTCTGTAGAAGCACTTAGTACTTCTTTCAATATAGTTCGTTTTCTTTTTTTACTTCAGAAACTATTTCTGGTCTGATTTCCTCTATAGCTTTCTGCAGTTGTTTCCTTACTTTAGATGCTTTTATTTCAGAGATTTCAGGTTTGTGCTTTCCATTTTCTTCTATGCTATTGTCTCCTGCATTTTTTGTGGGTGGGCTTGGGGCCTGAGGATGCATTTTGCTCCTTCTCTTTGTCATTTTGTATAGCACTGTCTTCTGATCTTTGATGTAGAGCTTTGGTAGAACTATTACCTTAGCACCAGGTCGGGATCTGCCAAGTTCAAACTCATGCAGGTGAGCCTGGCTTAGGTTTGGCTGCTGTCTCCACTTCTTCCTGCAGCAGCCCTTGGAAGTGAATCTGCTGTGCCACTCTGGCAAGATGTTCTGCTTCTGGATCAACTGGATGGGTCTTGCCTCTTGCCCCTCTGCAGGGAATTCTGCCACCAGGTTTCACACTGGGCCTGTCTGATGAAGGAAGCTACATGAATGTGCACGCATATACACACACACGCGCACGCGCTCCGCCTGGTCTGGGTGCTGGCTGGAATGAGGATCCGGTGGACTGACAGGTGGTCCCACTCACAAGCCGGGTCTGGGTGCTGGCTGGAGTGAGGGTCTAGAAGACCCTGGGCAGTCCCACTCACACACTGGGCCTGGGTGCTGGCTGGAATCTTTTCTTTCTTAAGTTTTTAGTTAGCACTTTTTTTTTTACTACTATGTGTGAGATACATAATGAATATGTACATTGTGGAAAGTTGGTACATATACACATCACCTCTTAATCCTAAAATTACTATCCTCTCCCTTACGTCTTCCTCCATTAGTAGAGCCCTTTCTCTGCAAAAGATTTAGCTCTCTGTTTCCTACCATCTATCTTTTATTTTACCCTTTAAATTACTTATACATTGGGTTTTTCATGTAAGAGAAACCAGGTGATATTTAATCTGGTGTATCTTACTTATTTCATGTAGCATTAAAGTAATCATTGTTCTTAAAACTTTGTAGAGGGACACACATCTGTAATCCCAACCATTTGGGAAGCTAAGGCAGTGGGATCGCAAGATCAAGCCCAGCCTAGACAACTTAGTGGCACCCTGTCTCAAAATAAGCAATAAAAAAGCTAACGTTCCACCTCAGTGGTAGAAAAACTCTGGATTAAATTCCTATTATCTCAAAAAACAAAAACTCATGATACTTGTGATACTTGGTGAAACAGAGCATCACAGCATGCCATCTAAAGACATGCCCTAGAGCAGAAAGAGCATGACTCAAAGACACAAGGTGAGCTTCAAACTTGGGCCAGGCCCCAAAACATGTGACTCGAGATTTCCCTGTTTTCTTAAACTTCATCTTATCATCCATGAGCATAGAGAAATAACTTCCTCCCTTTACTGTCATATGTAGAATGTATGTAAAATAATTGCAATATAAAATAAGGATTATTTAAAATAATAATAAATTGTAATGCAAAACAAGAACTACTTAAGAAGGATACATATATGAAAGGAGAGGACTAACTGGGCCAGTAGAAAGTGATCTTTCAGTGGTCTCCATAAAAAGAAGCATACCTGAAGGTCAATGAATAAAGATGAGATTACATGCAAATGCCTGTTATTAGCTCAAATCCTTATTAGTCTTACTGTGAGTTGCACATGTAATCTAAATATCAAGGGCTTGTGATTTCATCTGTAGGTTGAGGATCAACTAGAGGCTATTGGTGACATGTTGTTTATCTTGTTTACATAAGCCTTACAAGACAGAAAGGACTAGGCTTCATTTTCTATTTTTAAAAAATAGCCTAGAAATCTCTTCAGTATGTTACAGAATCTAGAAGAAACATTGCAATTCATATAGGAATAACATTTTTAAAGGGGACTTGGGTTTGTTTTCCTTGAACTGAAAAATATCTAGAACAGCCATTTGAGAAGAAAACATGAACGTTCTTTCCCTCAGGACTTCCATCCCGAGACGCATAGAACATCCAAGGAGTAAGGCAAGAGTTTTGGGTGAATTGGGGATGGTAACACCTTACTTCAGCTCAGTTCAGTTCAGCATCTCCACATCCCTGTCTGCCATGCACCCACTGGCAGAACTATGAAGTAGAGAATTATACGAATTTGAAGAGTGGCCATTTGTCCTCTCACCACGGCATCTTTTATTCTGTCATACATTTCAAAATTTATCTTCCCAGATCTTACTTCTGGTTGTGTGTCTTCTAACACTGACCTTAGCATCCAAAAGATTTCAATCCTAAATTAACTTAATTATTTTACTTTAAATGAAATACTTTGCTTTTAGATGAACATCAATCTAAAGTCAGGATAAGGCAAAAAGAAATTGACCCTAGTATGTCCTCATCATTAGTTCTCCTGCAGAGTATCTTCTGGCTTTCCTTGAAGTGCAGTCAGGTGAGTTTTGCCATTCATAACATTCAGATTACCTTAGTTCTTGCCACGTAATATTTCTTACCCAAAATATTTCTTTGTGATTTACTCCCATTGTGCCCATATGCTGAAAATGTTTAGACACAAAAATATAATTACTAAGTAATAATTCTCAATCCTTTTAAAAATAAATCAAAGACAAGTAGCTACCAGTTGATAAAAATAGTAAGTATAGGATAGTTACTGTGAACTTTGTTGATATATATTTCTAGCCAAAAGTAAATGAATTAGACTTTCCAGTGATATTTCTTAAAGCTTTCTGAAGTGTTGAGAAATTGTTTAGTGGCAAAGTATTGCCTTTAGTCCCATCAAATACCCCTAAACCCCAAGTTGGAAACAATTGACTGAATTAGACAAAAAGAGTAAATGGAAAAAAATTAAGAAATAAAATATATTATAGGTACTCATCTATTCATCCATGAAAAATGACTATACTTTGCCTTGGATAAACACAAAGAAAAAAATAGATAAAATGATAAAAACCATAAAAACTCATGGTTTTTAATCTCTCTGAAGTAGTAGAATCAAATGAAAGCCTTACTTGTACACCCACTACCTCTGCTGCTAGACATATCTTCATGTCATTTCAAGCCATGTCTAGGATTGGCTTCATATAATTAAAGTTATTTTAAGTTAGATATGTGACAACTGTACTGTATGTCATGACTTGTTTAGTAAGGACACTTTTGGGCTGGCGAGACAGCTCAGTGGATTAAGCACCTGCTTAGGCAATTACAGGGACCAGAGTTCCATCCCCAATCCCACATGCCTCCCTGGCTCTGCCCCCAGGGCACGCTGGGCAGGGCAGTGAGTCTGGGCGTGGTGGCGCAAGCCTGTAATCCCAGAGCTGGGGAGGCTGAAAACAGGAAGATCACTACGAGTCCAAGCTGTGTAGTAAGACCATGTACTAAATACATAAAATGAAAAATAATAACAATAATAATAATGACACTTTTATGGCTATAATTTTCAGATATTAGTTCTATGAAGGAAAATAATAAATGCAGTAATTTAGATTTAAAATGATAGAAACTTATCATCTCAATTATATCTGAAAGGAAGGGATGTTCTCAGAGTCCCAAAAGAAAGAGCTTTTTTTCTGGTTTTAGAGGAAAGAAACTGTAGAGTATTTGCTAAAATTAAGAACTGTAGGGGCTGGGGAGATGGCTCAGTAAAATAAGCACTTCCCTGGTAAGAGCAAGGGCCTGAGTTCAATCCCTGGTTCTAAAAAAAAAAAAAAACAACTGAACAACACAGAGGACCTACATCTTTTCTTCAGTCTTACACTTGAGGCATGGTTCCCAATATGCTTGCAAGATGCAACCCATGCGCGATGGGTTCCCTGTCTCCCGGGTGACAGCCTGTGAGTCTGCAGTACTGGGCTATTGAGTTCAGACCTGTGAGTGCGGAGATGAGAAAAATAAAGGTGGTATAATAAAGCTTAGTGTTTTGCTTTGTTTTGGGTGAGAGGAAAAGGCAATTATTCTGAACACAAAAATACAAAAGAATAGTATAACAAACATGTATGCTTCTTGCATACAAAATTGGCAAACTTGAACACTTTATAGAAATATTTCTGTTACCATTTTTACATTAAGAATTAAATACCATGGGTAATGTAAAAGACCTTTCTAAATAGTAGTGTCATGATCATAACTATCTTGTGAAGGATCATTTTAAAAAATGAGGATGATTGTAGGAATGCAGGCTGCTATTTTTTACTTCTGCTTGTTTGTCAATTGCCACTTATTACCATCAGTTAATAAAAGAGAGATGAGAAAAATAAGAGAAGAGACTCTCTCTCTCCTTTCCCAATCTCCTTCCCATAGCCAGAGATAACTGCTATTAAAAGTCAGTACTTTTTCTATCAGAGCACATGTATGTGCGTGTGCATCAATATAGAATATATAGTATTGATGTGTTATAGGACTCAATTTACCTAAGTGCTATATATTTATAAAGCTGGGTTTACTTAATATATAAGAATTATCCTGGGGCCAGGAAGATGGCTCAGTAGAATAAAAGCACAAGGGCCTGAGTTCAATCCCCGGTTCTGCCAAAAAATAAAAATAAAAAATAAAAATAAATAAATAAGAAGAAAGAGAATTATCCTTCACTCTTACAATATTTCTTTTCCATTTTTATATCTTCTCTTTTATTAACTGATGGTAATAAGTGGCAATTGACTAACCAGCAGAAGTAAAAAATAGCAGCCTGCATTCCTAGAATCATCCTCATTTTTTAAAATGATCCTTCACAAGATAGTTATGATCATTAGACTACTAATTTCTATTGGTTTATTGAAAAGAATAGTTAATGCTTAGTCATTTGATCATTTTTGCATGCCTATATTTGGTTATCTGAACAACTACTTTGAAGATAACAATATGCAGTACACCACCATAGTTAATTGTCCATCATGCTTTGAAATTCTGTATGATTTTTATTGTTATATTTTATTCTCTTTAAAATAAAAAATTTATCCAGGGAGATAGCTCAGTGGTCAAGTGCCTGTCTGGCAAGCTCAAGGACCCAGGTTCACTCCCCAACGTGCTGTGCCAGCCCTGAAGCCTCAGGCTTGCCAGCCTCAAAACCGGGCATAGTGGTACATGCCTATAATCCCAGCACTGTGAGGCTGACACAGAAGGAGCACTATGAGACTGAGCTGTGTAGCAAGACCCTGTACCAAAAATAAAACAGAACAAAATAAAAATTCGAAATCAAATAAAAAATTTGAAGACAAAAAACATGATCTTTATAATCTGAGAGAATGGCAGTACTGCTGTAGCTTGATTGTGCTGTTCCTGAAGCAGGGCCATTGAGCATCTCCAGAAGTGGGTATGTTCTTCGAAACTGTGCAGTCACCAATGAGAGGCCGGGTTACAAAATAGGAAATCTGTTCTCCTCTGGCTCCCACCTATGGATTATATTCTCTACTTTGAGATTGCACAGCAAAAACAAATGTAACTTCTTTCCTCACATAAAAGACTACAAAATTTTCTGTAGCAGGCATTTCTGTGAAGTAGGCATGTTCAGTTCCATCCAGTGTGCAGCATATAAGACAAATCTCAGTGATCTGTACTCAGAGACCCATCAGCTGGATCGTTCACCAGCAGCAAGAGCTATTTATTTATATGGGAAGGCTCAATAATACCTTCACAGCAGTAGCTGCCTGTAAGGACAAGTTTGATTGAAACAGCTCATTCGCTTTTGATCTCAGAACAAAATGATTGCCATCTCCAACTGCTGATAAAATACGTTAGTCAACTTCAACAGCTATCTCAGGGTGCCTGTACAACTCTGAAAGTTAGTGATAGACGTGGGAAGACTGTGAAATAAATGCCAGCTATTAGAACATTAAAAAACCAGCTCTGCCCAAATAAATGGAAACAGCCATGTGAAAAGGGGAAAAGCATGCTTAATTTGGGGATGTAGGTTAATTTTCCTAGATTTGCTTATTTGTCCATAACAAAACAGTAATTATGGATCATCTGTGCTCCTTCAAGTGGACTATAAAGAACTTAAAACTAATTTTTGTTGCTGTTGTTATTGTTATTTTAAATGCCAACGTGCAGGACTTGTGCTGTTTCTAGCATAGAGGGCCTGTGCCTGTGGCAGCCTTCATTGTCAGGTATGTAGACACAAAACATTATCTGCAAACAGTCTTGGATCCTGTCCACTTGCAAGGCACACAGCTCACCAGGGTCTGATTCTACCCCAGGGCTATCTGAGGCCATCAAGAAGAGCATTCCTTACAAAAACATGAAGTATGATTTTTCAAACAACAGTCCAAGGAGATCAGTAGCATTATGTTCGGAGGGCAAGTGATGATTCATAGCTGCCCACTCAGCTCCCAACGGAGTTTCCACGTTGATGCTGAATCGCTCCACGCCACTTTTGGCATGAGGGCCTTGGAAGCTTCTCTGATTGCAAAAGCAGTCCTCTCACTTTCCTAAGGATAGTGATGGATGCTCCCCTGGATAGTCTTGGTTCAGTGGAAAATATGGCATTTGATAAATATTTTGAACACTGGTGTGTGTTCTTACCAGGAGATTAAGTTCTCATTTCCCTGTGCAAACTCTTGCAGATTTTTGTGAGTGGAGTGGTTTACTCTTCTTATTCTGAGACGAAATGTTGGCCTCTCTTACTGATAATTCTTTCATGACATGTTATGTTGCATTCTATTATGCTTAGTAGATGTTGAAATCTGAATTTTGAAATGCCAATAAGAAGCATAATTTTATAAAACTTTGTATCAGGCACACAGGTGGATGTTATAGGGGTGTTAGATGCTTCCCGTAAATGACCAAAATAGATGCTCATTTCCTTTGATGACTTATTTGAAATGAATTGTTGGTAGAAATCCAATGAGTACTGGCAGATTTCCACCTCCCAGGGAGCACCATGGTAATTACAACTTCTTGGCATTCTTTTCAGCAATTTCAGAAGGGATACCAAGAATTAAGCACTCAGAGGTTGAATCATCCTTCTACCCGTGAATATACTCACTTCCTTTAGTTCTGGCCAAAGATTTTTGGAAGCTATTCTTGTGAACTTCCGTTGCTGCTGTAAGCAGTAGAAAAAAACAGAAGGCAATGACCAGTATTGGATTGTTACAACAGAAACAAAGATTAATGCTTTGCCCCCTTATGCTAGTGCTGAATGGTTGGAAGGAGTAGGAGATTTCAGCCAAAACTGTTATGTTATTCATGTGTATTGAGTGCAGGGATAACATTAAAATATCTCTAGGTATGGAGGATTCCATTATCCTTTTACTTTGGAAATAAGATATAAAAAGCTTTTAATTTGGGGTTTTTTTTTTGATACATAAATGAGTCTTCTCTGACTTAAAAAAGATTGTTCACAAACATTTTCTAAAATGTCCCTGCTAATCTTCAAAGAACTCATCTAGTGAAAAAGAAATATATGATCTTTTGAAAAGCCAAAGTTCACCTGGAAAATATGGTATTTGGTAAATTCTCTGACCAACAGCATAATAACATAAGAGTTGCCACAAGGAAATTCATATTCTGTTGTAAAGTGAGTATTCTGAGCTTCAGTGGTCTCTCTAGCAAAGCTCGACTTGCATTGGACTCGAGCAGATGGAGATGAAGGAAAAAATCCTGGGCAAAGAAATGTGTCGCTAAAAAGCAAAGTCCTTCCTGATGAAGACTGATCAAAAAATTAATGGTATTAGTTTTTCTCAAGCTGGGTGGCTCAAACAACAGGGTTCTATTATTACTTTTTTTTCATGGTTTTGGAGAGTAAACATTTGGGATAACAATGCTAGCACAGTCAGACTCTCAATCTGATTTTTGCCTTGCTTGTGCATGACTACCTTCTCATTGCTTTCTTCCCGAGTGGTTGTCCCTTCCTAGATGTAGGCCTCACGTATCTATTCTTCTCATAACAACAGTCCTATTAGATTAATTCCCTAGCCTAACAACCTCATCTTACCTCAACTACCCCTTCACCCACAGTCAATTACAGTCTGAAAATATTAAATGGAAATATTTAGAAACAAATAATTGATCTCTTTTATGTGTTTATTTATTTTAATTCATGTATTTGGTACAGGGCCTCACTACGCAGCTCAGACTCGTGGTGATCCCCCCTGTTTTAAGCCTCCCCAGTGCTGAGATTACAGGCATGCGCCACCATCCCCAACTCATTTGTCAGCTCAGCCTAGCCTGGGGGCAGGGCCTGCACAGCATGCAGAACCAGGGATCAAATCTTGGTCCCTGTGCTTGCCAAAGCAAGTGCTTAGTCCACTGAGCTATCTCGCCAGCCCCAGTTGATCTGTTTTAAATTGTATGCCTCCCTCAATAGAATGATAAAGTCTTATATTGCCCTAATCTGTCTTCTCTGGGATTTGAATCATCGTTTTGTCTGAAGTATCCATGTTGTATATGTTATCCACCCATTAGTCACTTGAAGCCATCTAAGCTATAAGATCCACTGTTGAGCTATCACTGTGCTAATGTTACAGTAGAGTGTAATAGCACCCAAATATGAGAGTGATGATAATACACTTGTACTACTGTAGAGAGTTATAATTGCTCTATTACTACTTACTATTGTAACCTTTTACTATGTCTAATTTATAAGTTAAATTTTATCATACATATGTATGTATAGTGAAGGAGCATACTATGCACAGGGTTGCTACAATCTATTGGTTCAGCCACCTGCTAAGTCTTGGGATGCATCCTCTGCAGACAAAGGGGTACCACGGTAGAGGATTTTAATAGAAAAGGGTAAGATCTAAATCAAAATTATAGCCATTTGGGGCCAATGATATAGCTCAATGGACTAAACACCTGCTCAGGCAAGCACAGGGACCAGGGTTCAATCCCCAACACCACATGCTGCACTGGCCTGGCCCCAGGCATGCTGAGCCAGCTACCAAATCCGGCAGTGATGGTGAATGCCTGTCATCCCAGTACTGGGGAGGCTGAAAACAGGGGCATCACTTTGAGTCCAAGCTGCATAGTGAAACCCTGTATCAAATACATTTTAAAAAATATTATACCCACTTAAAGCCAAAATGTTCTCGGGGGTAAATGCTGCCAGGATTTTTATTTTACAGGTGAATAAACTGAGGCCCAGAGAATGTCCTGGCCATCACACAGCCCAGACACAAGAAGGGCCAGATCCCAGACCTTGACCCTTAGTCCTATGGTTTACCAAAACACTCTCACTTTTTTGAATTAACACCACGGTGCGTTCAGCATTCTGATTCATCATCTGGGTTACGCTTGGAAGCCCCCCATGACCAAATAATTCTGGTATCTTAAAGTAGTCTCTTTGGTCCACCCTGACAGACATGTATTTACTTTCTCCTCTTAACTGTCCTGTTCTGTAAGGACCTAAATAGCAGTGCATATGATTTATAGATTTATCTCTGTGTTGCTATAAGTTACATGGCCAGCAAGAGGCCCTCGGAATTCCACTTCCTTTTCTCCTGCCAGTATCCGTAATTTCTTTCATTACCATTGTTTTTCTTTTGCTCACAGAGCTTGTGCAAAAATAACCATTACACTTTTCATTTCATTATCTACTCCCACTTTTATATAATCCTGCAACATCCTTCCCCAAACATATACTGCTGTGAAGTTACTGAATTTGTTATGCCATCATCGGACTCCCCCAAACCACTGAACCTGTAGGGATAATTCCTGGTCAAGAAAAGGATAGGAGATTTGTTGCCCATGTCCCCTTCACCTTCTCCCTACATTTGTGACTTCATCTGCAGCTCCAAGTGACTCTGACAGCATCTGTACCCTTACCCTCCTCCAGTAATCTATAGTTTTCTTTGATGCCAGTTTCCAATTCTTCTCTAACCATAACTCAATTTCGAGTGTGTCTCTTGCCTGATCTATTATTTGTTTCCTATGGATAATTCAGGCCTTCCCCAAAGGTATTCAAGCAAAAGTTGTCCTACTGTGAAATTTACTATGTTAACAGACTCAGTAGACTCCACAGACTGTGTAAGTGGCACATGATTACAAGGCCCGGCACTGGAGGCATTCTGTCTGTAGATCCTCATTCTGTGGCTGTTGAACCAAAGGGGAAAATAATTCTCAGCAGTAGTACATGATGGCAGGAGACAGGGAGGCAGGGGCTCCAGTCCCTTCTCAGCCCAGCAGGCATATGGCAGCCACACCTCATGGATAATCTGACAGCTCGCAGGGTCTGGCAGGATAGCTGCAACCCCATGTGGCTCTGAGCACCTGATGTGTGGCCAGTGCCGACGTGGACAAATGAAGGACAATGCACACCAAACTGCAAACACTGGCTGTGAGATGAATGTAAAATATCTTGTTGATCTTTATATTAGTTAGCTGCTGAAATGTACTTGGGATATATTGGTAGTATATATGCTAAAAAGTAGTTTTAAAATTAATCTCATCTGGTTCTTTTGAAATTTTTAAGTAGTAGAAGATTTTAAGTTTTAAAAATGATTTCCCTTATTTGGAAAGTCTTCTATCATCTCAGGAAGCATGTTTTCTATGCAATGTGTGCTGTCTACAGATTTTTCACTAATTCCAGGCAATGGTAGTCTACAGCATTTAGGAGCTGTTGAATACATTTTTCATGTTTTTTTTATATAATTAAGATATCGCCCATTCAGAGGTCACTGGCAGCAGGTTTGTCTTCCTGTGCTGCCTGCGTCCTCAACACCGGTCACTCCTGCTGCCCATATGTTCGATGGAATTTTTAATCTCTTGACTTTCATTTTGGAGCCTTTTTACAGACTCTTAATTGTTTTCTGTGCTGATTATATTTTGCATGGTTTTCTTTAGCTCTGTTAGCTTCTATCAGAGTCTTCTGGGTGCTCACTGATCATTTTGTTACTTAGACTACTATCTGTCTATTTATATCATCTGTGAGCTTGCCAAAGTCCTTATTGATCTGTTTTGCTATCACCTCTGATAACATTTCAAATAATCCCACTGTGTAGCTTTTGATTTCCTCTGCTTTGATGCTCCAAGGATCGACTTTGGGGGACTTGGGAATTTTTAGAGGCATCTTGTTGCCTTGTCTTCTCGAGTTTGTTTATTTTAAAGCTTATGTGTTGATGATAGTGGGTGACTTTGCTGCCAGTATGGAGTCCTCTTTAATTAATATCTACTTTTCAGTGGTGTCCTCTGAGCATGGCTAACTATTGACCTTTTTTTCCCGTCCCAGGATCCAACCACTTCCATTTACTCGGGATGGGAGGTTGCAGCATATTTGGCCCCTCTTTATCATCTGTCCCAGGTCAAATGCCTCACCCAACCTATGAGAATGCAGAGCTTTGTAGCAAAACAAAGGCCAAAAACTTCATCTTTTGCTTCTATGTTAACTGCATTTCTAATTTGGATCTGAATGAATTTTTACTTTATTATAGCTGCATGTACTGGTTAGGACCTGAATATCATCACTAGACACTTTTAAGTTAAATAGACTTGTTCTTTTTTGGCTGGAATCCATTCATGTTGGGACTAAAATAAGAACATTTTGTGTTTAAAATGAATTATCTATAAACAAACAAACAAAATGAATCTCCAGTTAATCCTAACAGGAAGAGAGTATTTTAGTCTCTATTGTTGAATGACCTTTATATAAGTGTTTTCCACAGAAAGACTTGAAGTGCTTACAATTATTTTAATCACAAAAACTACTTTTAGATGTTGATGTGACTTTCATGAGTCTAAGTCTAATGTATATTAAAGACCTTTCTTTGTTTGAGAAGAGGCTTAGTCCAGAGAACCAATTTGATTTTTAAAAAATATTTTATGCAATATAGAATGTATTACAGACAATAAAATGAATGTTTGTTACCATCTACTTTAAGAAATTAAACGTTCTCAACACCCTAGAAAGCCCTTTAAACTCCCCATAGTAACCAATAGTCTAAATTTCATGTTTATCATTATTTTGTGCTTAGTTATGATATTATTACCAAAGGAGCCATTCAAGGAGCTGGTTTAGCCATTTAAAACAGCTGGTTTAGGCTCTGTAATATGGCCCTGCTTAAAATAATTTCCTGAAATCAATATAGTGACTTATACTCCCAAGGCAACCATTCTACTTTACAACTCTTTTTGCATTAAATGGAAAGAGAAGAAGGAACTACAAAATTGAAAAAAAAAAATCAACTAGTATGGCTACGCAAGAAAATGACACCACATAGAGGAACTCAACTGTTCAGGCTGGTGCCAAGGGTGGAGGAACCAAAAAGGCTAGTGAGAAGCCACTGCAAATTGCATTAAAAATTCTGGCACATCATAAATATTCTGTAAATGTTAGTGCTTCCTTGAAGAGACAGCAGTGTTGAAGGCCTCAAGTAGTCCCAGATGAGTTGATTCATTTCCTCATTCCTACTCTCTAGATAGTAAAAATCCCGGGACCTCCCCTATATTTGTTTCCAAATTCTATCCACATTTTTATAATGCAAAATTTAATATCTGAATTTTTTTCTGGTTATGCGACTTTTTACTCTCTTTCCTCCATATCATCTATATAATCCTGTGTCATCCTTCTGTCCATCTTGGAATGCTCTCAAAAATTATAGAATGTGTTTTTCTTCAACAGTTCATGTCAACAAATATCAGTGATCGCCCCTACCCTTTGCCAGATACCATATTGAATTCTAAAGGCAAAAGGGTGAGTGTGACATGATTCTTGCCCTAATGACATCTAAGGTCTAGTGAGAAAAGCAAAAAGGTTACAGAAGCTCTTTCATTCAGTAAGTCTTCATTGGGCACCTATTAGGTGCTAAATATTATTATGCTCCAGGGACGTATTAATGACTAAAACAGACCAGCTGTCTTTGGGCATAGAACTTACGTTCAACTGAAGAGAAGCGAATAGAGAAAATAAAGATGTTATACTACATATCATATTGTCACTTGGGGAGTTAAGAAGTACAGTGGGGACAGAAGTAAAGGGGACAATGCAAGGATGGTGAATGGAAGGGTAGTGAGAAGAACCACTGAAGTAGGAGTTCAGGGAGATCACCTGAGACAGTTAAGGTTAGGTTAGGAAAAGGAAGAATGTGACAGGTAAGGCAGCAACCATGTGGCAGGCCAGAAGAAGAGCTTCCCCAGCAGAAGAAAGCACAAGTTCTAAGGCTTTGAAATGAGAGCAAACTTGTGGTCCCTTTTTTGTTCGGATTCTCTGTTAAGAAACATCAAGGAGATCAATATCGGTACAGGAGATAGCAAGAGAAGAATAATAGGGAAGAAAGTCAGAAATGAAAGAAAAGAAGACTTGGTAGGTATGGTAAAGACTCTGATTTTCACTCGTGAATAAGATAGCCAGTGAAGAGTTGGCAAGGCAGTGATGTTATTTGATTTAAATTTTAATAAGGTCACTCTGATTGTTGCATTGATAATAGACCCATGAGTGGAAATGAGGAAACAGAGAGCTATTAGGATAATCCAGGCAAAAGACATACTGATACCATGGAGTTGGTGAGAAGGGGTCCAGTTGTTGATCCACTGAAAGTCAAGTCTACACTTGCTCACAAAGAGAATATGGGGCATGAGAGAAAGCGAACAATCATGATGAAAAATATGGAGAGGAGAAGTATAAAGGAGTTCTCAAGGACCAACATGGAAAAGATTGAAATAGAAGCAGGTTATTAGAAGATCAGGAATTCATTATTGCTTCAGTAAGTAAGCTTTAGGCATCTACTAGATGGCCAAGTGTACAAGCAGTTGGGTACTTTCTTAAGAATTCAAAAAGCTTAGACTAGAGATGTAAATGTGGGAGTCATTAGTGTATAGGTAAAGCCACAAAATTGGGTGAGCTTATCAAGGGTAGAGTTTAATTAGAGGAAAAAAAATCAAAGGGAACTCAGAAACTCTTCAACACTAAAAGTCTACAAAATGATAGAGTCCAATAAGACAGTTTAAAAAAAAAAAAGGCTGAACAAAGAGGTAGAAGGACAACTGGGAGGCCTTTGTGGGCCAGTATCTGAGAGAAATAGTTTTTCAAAGAGAATTGAACAAGGAAAACAAATTAAGGTTTAATGAAAGCAAACATTAATATTCAGTAATTTATCCAATCTTGCATAACTATATCTGAATCTGAGCAACAGATTTGACAATAAAAATACTTAATGTAACAACCATTGTTAATTTGCTTTTCTTGTTTTGAAAATCTGTAACATGTACTGTTGTATGTTACCTTCTTTCTGTCTTTGTATCTGCTATTTGTCTTTGCTTTTGTTTTTACTCTTGAAAATAAAATA
>NW_004524629.1:507493-507968 GCF_000260255.1 Octodon degus
CTCATAGTAAAAGAGAATAAATAGATGGAATGAAATAGCAGGAAGGGAGAGAGAATTAAAGAAGGATACTATGCTAGTGGGGAATGATTTAGGAAAAAGAGCAAAGTGAGTGACAGAGAAGGAGATTGCTAGGAGAATTGCTAGTCTTCTAGTAGGACTCAGCTAATGAGATCTATCCTAAAGAGATTAAGGCAGACAGATACACAGATGAATAAACAGAGATGAAGAGAACAAGAAATCACATTGACATGTTTTCCTTTTCCCCACATACACCTCACACAAAGTTTCATGGTATATCTTTTTTTTTAAACTTTTCCACCTCCCAGGTATTTATTTATTTATTTATTTATTTATTTATTTATTTATTTATTATTCGTGGTACCAGGGATTGAACTCAGGACCCTGCGCTTGGCAGGCAAGTGCTTATTTTACTGAGCTATCTCCCCAGCCCCATGACTTATATCTTAATCATTAA
>NW_004524629.1:520389-527235 GCF_000260255.1 Octodon degus
ATCTTGTACAGCAATTAACCACTAAGAAGAATATATGCAGTGTATTATTTGTTGAAACTGTACTTTCGATTTGATTTGAAATTGTCTCATTGCTATATGTTTATCAATAAAACTTTGAAAAGAAAAAAAAAGAAATTACAGGGTTGGCTTATGACAGCCACAGAGTTGGATGAGGAAGCGTGCAGAGGGCACCTGCACACTGCAGACCCAAGGATTCAGCCCAGGGTCAGGAGCTCACTGCCGTGCTCTGTGCAAGTCCCTAACAGGAGGCCAATGGGTCTGCAAGCAAAGGCTGATCAGCATTTGCCAGGAAGGCCAATGGATCCAGGGCAAAAGCCGAGAAATCTGCACTAGAGGCCAGGAGACGATGTCCACGCTGAAAGCGCAGCTGTAGCTCCTCCAAAGAGTGGAACCCTCTGTGTTTCCTCACCTTCTATTTATGTCATCCAGGGGATGAGCCACCCTAGGGTGGGTCCTCTGCACCCTAGGGTGTAGAATTGCTGAGCCAATTTAACCTCCTAAACTTCTCAAGTTGACATGATCAATCAACCACTATACTCTGCGCGCTAAAACTTTCAAAAATATGTCATTTCAGATACTCATTAACAAGCCAAAACAGTAACTCTTCTCCATCTTTTATATATTTTTCTGAACTGCTCTCTGATGTTTGTCTTGGGTTCTGTCAGTGTGTCTCATATTTATTTTATCTTCCTAAAATTGCCCAGGGCTATTTCACTTCTCTAATTAAACACATTCACACACACACACACACACAAATTACATATTAAGCTACATGCTTCTTATATTAAAGCACATGCATACAACAGATGTATACTGACTTTATTTATTTATTTTTTTTTTTTTGGTACCAGGAAACCAACTCACAACTCCATTCCTTCCAGACACATGCTGTGCCACTGAGCTATATCCCCAGCCCCTGTATTGACTTTAGTGGTCAAATAATTATTCACTTGTACATGTTTCAGAAGTCTAAAATCAATTTCACTGGGCTCAGGTGGGAAGTGTTGCTAGGGCTAAATTCCTTTCTGTAGCCTGTAGGGGAAACTTTCCTCTTCCTTTCCAACGTGTAGAAGCTACACATATTCCTTTGCTCTCAACCTCGTCCTCCATCTTTAAAACCAGCAATATCCAATTCTTATCCCATTACTTTATTCTGAAATCCTCATCTGTTTTCTTTCTATATGTAAGGGCCCTGATAATGACTAAGCTAATCCAGGTGTGGGCCCACATGGACATGCAGGATACTCTCTATGTTGGAATGCCAGCTGATTAGGGAATTTAATTTTATTTGTAGCCTTAATTCTCCATTGCTGTGTGTCATAAATATCCACAGGTTCCTGGGATTAGGAGGTGCTCTTTAATAGGGGCAGTGTGTATTGGTCTGCTTACCACAGCCATTTCCTCTAAAGAAGAAAGCTCTTACTACATTGAAGACCATCTGCTTTCATTTCCTAACAATTTAAATCTATTTATTTCATTTCCCCATTGGGGAAATGGAGACCAAATAAAAGCACATTTAAATGAAAAATGAAGCATCAAGGTGGAAATATAATTAAATGAAGTAAGACCTACAGTTTGCTTTGTAGAGATGCATGTCCAAAATATGGATAAATTTATTCTCCCTTCATAATATTGTGATAGATGCCATGAGCCTCCATCTATAGAGCATCATCTAAGAACACTACAGAGACAGAGAAGAGATAAGTGATTGGCAGTGGCTAGGAAAGGGAGGGCAGGAGCTCTACCACGTGACAGGCAGTTCTACCCCAAACTGTGATGATGGTCATAGAATCTGTGCATATATATTGAGAATATCATGGAATTAGCCACAAAGACTAATAAAAGGATAGAGAATCATGCAAAAGTTGGTAAAACGTGACTGAAATAAGGAGTCTATTACTTAGGTTTTTTAAGCCAATGAAGTTTGTGGTTTTGACAGTACACTTTGGGAAAAGCTGAGTGATGGGTATATTTTTTGCAATTGCTTGTGACTATTTTAAAAATACATTGAATTTTAAGTGTGTCTTTAACAAAATAGAAAAATATAAATGTAAGAGGGAAGTGAGAGTGTAAGCAGACAGTACAGAGCTGAAGATTAGCATCTGAAATATCTCTGCAATATTTAAGGTAGAAAAAGTGTCCTTTATTTATGATTTAATATTTGTTAGCTTGCACTGGCCTGCTAAATTAATAAAAACTCATTCTACCTTTCAAATCATTCTAGTCTCATATGTACTTTAACTTCAATCAGTAATAATTATATCTTAATCCAGTAGCTGAAAGAAGAGGTGTACGAAGAAAAAGAGATGTGTTTTTGATTTTGTTTTGTTTGTTTGTTGGATTCTGTAGAAGCAGTAAAGATGAAGTAATCAGGTTGGTCCGGAAAGGGAGAAAACATGAAAGATTTCAATTTCCATCCCACGGGAACTCCTGACAGACCTGGAATGGGTCCAGAGGAGACTTCCCCCACCTGTTTGCAAAAAGTCAAATGGGGGAAATTGAAAAACAGGGCTCAAATGTCCGTGCAGCGCACAATATGTGAGACAATTCCATAAAGGACCTTTGAAGCAATGTCGATTTTTAAAATATGTATGGTCAGTCAAAGTTCAAAACTTGTTCAAAGAGCAAACATAACTGTGTGGGGGAAGCGCTACAGAATCAATCATCATTAAATATATAGAAAAATTGTACTTAGGCTAATGACTTGTTGCTAAACAGAATCGGTGAAGTACTGACATTAGTTGGAGTAACAAAATCCATGAGGGGATGTGAGGAAGCTGGAGAAGAAGTGGAAATTAAAGCTCAGAATTCAAGGTGAGCATAATCTAGCTTGTTAAAGTCAATCTTGTAGGCTCTGGAAGATTATGTGTTCCTTTCCATATGGACCCAGCAAGCTCTTACTAGGTCACTTAAGCTACTAAGAAGTAGAACTTATGGTTTCTGATATTTGAAATGGAAATGGCATGCAGATTTGTATCAGAAGTTCAAAAAAGTACCTACTCCTCACTAAAACAAGCCTGATAAGTACAAATTCCTACTCTGATGCTAACTTAGCAACCTGGGAAGTCTTTAAAATAGGCTGAGTTTGCCTTGCATCCTCTATAAAGGAGAATTGCAATAATAGTTAACATTTTTTGAGAGGTTATTATGTCCCACATCCTTATCTAAATTCACTATGTAGCGCCGGTCAAATAGCTCAGCGGATTAAAGTGCCCGCTTAGACAGGCAGACACAGCTGCCCGGGTTCGATCCCCGGCCTGCCATGCCATCCCCACCCCCGGGGTGCACTGAGCTAGCGATTGAGACTGGGAATGGTGCCGCACACCTATAATCCCAGCGCTTGGAAGGCTGAACACAGGCAGATCACTACGAGTCCAATCTACATAGTGAGACCCCATAGACTCTGTCTTAAAATACAAAAAATTTTTAAAAAATAAAGTCACTATGTGTGTCTCATGACAACACTTACTAAAATCCTGCTACTGGCATCACAGGAAATGACTTACTATGAGGAATAAATGAGCTATAGAGAACTGCCCAAGCCTCGGCACTGTGTCTGGAACGTACTACTAAAATAGCTGTTGGTTTCTTTTTTGGGTTTCTCTTGTGCTGAGGTTTGGCTTGCAGTGCTTTTGGTATCAAGGATAAGGCTGGCCACATCCTATCAAGAGCTCTCTTTGTGGAGTATATTACAGAATTATTTGAGTAAGCACTAGAACTCTTAGTGCAAAACTCTTTCAGTAACTGCTGCTTTAATTCATCAGACTATAAATTAGTTATGAAAATAGCTGCTCCCAAATGATGCCTATAAACATGGATTATTTTCAAAAGAATGGCGCCACATAGAAGCAGCACAATTATGATTCTTTGGGGGTTGTTGTTATTACTAGGATCAGCTTTTTATGGGCTGGATGGTATGTAGGCCTACTGATATTCTTAAACTCAGTTCTGAGCTCATAAATGAATCCTGACTTCTGCTCTACCAAGGTCCGAACTCCTGGATCCCAAGGACAGGCTTTTCTATAGCTGTGGTAGGATTCATTTGGAATTCACTTTAAATCCCAGCATTTCCTCCTTTCTCTTCCTGAACAGGTCCTCATCTGGAGCATCACAAGGAAACTAGTGACTTCTCTTCAAGGGATTTAGGCCTCAACACAGACTTTATCTCTACCTTCTGCAAAGCCTCAATTAGATGAAACATGCTAGGCTTTCAGGAGGTAGAAATCTCCTTTTCTGCAGTGTGTAAGCTGTTTCTTAAAGAAAGCAGAGGGGATGGGGAGATAGCTCGGCTATCTAAGCCCCTGCCTGGCCAGCACAAGGGTCCAGGTTTGATCGCTGATACAGCATGCTGTGCTGGCCCTGTGCTGAGCAGGGCATAGCAACACACTCCTATAATCCCAGCACTGGGTAGGTTGAGATAGGAGGATCACTATAAGTATGAGCTGCACTGCAAGACCCTGTACCAAAGAAAAGAAAAGAAGAAAGCAAGGGAGGGAGGGAAGAAGGGAGAGAGGGAGGCAGGCAGGCAGGCAGGCAGGCAGAATATTTGCAGAAGCATGGGAAATTCAGTCCCTATTGACTTCACATCCATTAGAAAATATTTTAAAATCATGTGAATAGGAAAAAAGAGTACATTTAGATCAGTTTTACTTCATTGACATGATCTGTATCATTCCTGAAATTTTCATTTAGTCTTAATGAAAATCTGAATGTCTTCGTCTTCAATAAACATCTTAGTCTTACATGACTGGTGTGACAGTAATTTAGTAGCAGCTTCATAATTTTTTCTTACCTGTATCTCCCCCACACTGAAACTAAAGTAGAGGTTTATTCCCTTTATTTCTTCTGTACCATAGAGAGATTTGTCAGTCTATGATAAGCTTAGCAGTTTATTTTCTCCTCCAGAACTGCATGTGGCTACAATTATATTCTCTAATAACTGGTAAGCACAAGGGAAATTAGTATTCTCAATGAACATGAAATTAGTTGTATTTCCAAAGTCACAGACTGTAGAGTTTTAGAGCCATTGTCCACAAAGGATAAATTTTAATCCTTTTGAGCAGTGACTAAAGATGTTGAACAGTTAAGCTTAACTCCTCAGGAGGAGGCTCAGGATGAAGGCTGCTGCTTCTGTTTGATTTAGACTGCCTCTCATTTTTTTCAGACAAGGCAATCCAGGTTCTGACAGTTAATACTTTGCCAAAGCCATAGCACAAGTTATAGGCCCCAAGTGTGAACCAAAACCTAAATATTTGATCACCACACCAGGAGTGGTTTTTATTGGTAAGAAGACCTATTCTTTACTGAGTTACTACTATAAACTAGGCAATATTCCATGCTATGTGGGGTATATTAAGTAAAAGTCAAAGCATTGCAACATATTTCCCACTCTACAAAAGTTTTCAGATTTGAAGGATTAAGTAATTTTCCCATCTTCTCAAAGATAATTCAATAGGGCCATATATGAAGCCTTGTACATCTGAACTTCAAAGCAAAACTAAGTATTCTTCTGCTTCTTTCTAGTTCTTAGATATTAAAATAGAAGCATTCTGAAAGTAGTATCTCTCTAGATAGAATTGATTTATCTGTCAGAAGTAAATAAGTTAGCCCGGCCTGGTGGTGCATGCCTGTCATCCCAGCACTCAGAAGCTGAGGCAGGAGGATCATTTTGAGTTTGACAGGCTGAGCTAGGAAGTGAGCTTGAGGCCAGTCCGAACTGCATAGTGAGACCCTGAGTCAAAAAGACAAAAAAAAAGTGAACAAGTTAATCACAACCTACAGATGAGAGATGTTGAATAGGTTCTGACCTTGAGCTCTGTGGTAGTAAAGCCCCCAGATTTCCCAGTACTTCACATTTCCTCCTGATCCTTGTTGTGATGATGATGAAGACATACACTCTGTACTATTTTAGGGTGGATAACCAGCCTCATGGAAAATTCCAGATCCCATTTCCTATACCTCTCACTCCTTCTACATACTACTCAAAGAGGAGTATGTGATGATCCTACTGTTATAATAACAAATGAGACTTCTGTCTACCCATCATAACTACAGGATCACCACTGGGAAAAACAGAATAATTATCAGGCTCATTTCCTGACTGCTGTGGGGGATTTTGGGCTACCTGAGGAAAGCAGATTGATAGAACAGGAGAAGGTCACTGATGGGTCTCTTGGGTGGAAATTATGCCCAGTGATAACTGGTTTAGTGTGACTTCACTTTGAATTTTAAAAGCCAATGTCAAACAACTAGTTGTTTATCTCTTCTTATTCTGAGAGGAAGATCAAAAGGAGGCTTATCTGGACTGGAGACAGTTTATTTCCATCTCAAAACAAAAGACAAAAGACAACTAGGTCTTTCCTTTCCTTGGAATTCCTGTGCTTTCCACTCCCTTTCCTGATTGGCAATCATGTCCTGACCATTAATCTATGTATTTTAAGCATGAAAATCATTTCTGGAACTTATTTATTTTGCAACAGGAACAATGGAAATAGCATTAAGTTGCTGTTAAGGGTAAAAGAGATTTAAAGGACCTCCCTTGGCTTTCCTTTCCGACACCTGAAGTTTCAGTGACCTTCAGGATGTCCTGGACAGGATCAAGATGCAGATCTAGAGTTCTGAGAAAAAGAATTTCATCTAGGAAAATATTACTGGCTCTTCCTGATAGTAATATTTGGAAAAGTCCTTTACTATTTCAATTCACCAGATTTTTTTTTTTTTTTTTAAAAGCCACTCTAATGGAAAGACCATTTGTATATTTTTTCTCATTTAGTCAAAACCTTAAGAAACATTTTTTGGGCTGGGGAGATAGCTTAGCCATCTAAG
>NW_004524629.1:527335-533367 GCF_000260255.1 Octodon degus
AAGGAGATTATGGGGCCAAAGAGGAAAGTGATCGATGATGTAGAGTGTGCCTAAGGAGAGTCACATGGAGAGAAAACATTCTCTCAGGCTTTCAGAGAGAGCACATTAGCCAAGCAATGGCTGTGACTCATCCACATTGGTGATACTGACAAAGGATCTACAATCTGAGGTACAGGATCTCAGGATAAATCCTGAGGGGATTTCTCTGACCTTATCAGACCCAAAATCTACAACTCTTGTTGCATAGGTATTGCTTTATCTTGGTCTTAACCATCCAGCAGAAAAGTATAAAAACGAAGTATAAAAAGTAAAGCCATCCTGTTATGTTGAGCTATAGGGGACTCAAGTCAACAATTTCTGACACTGCCAGTGAAGCAGAGACCCAATACTATTATGGACTACTGGACTCTTTTAGAATATTTTGCAGAGTTAACACACCTATAATATTCAAATAATGGAACTAAACAAAAAACGGGATACAGATGAATGTCCATTATTTTATCTGTGTATTCAATATGGTTAGGATAGATATATAGATACATTCTCTTAATGAATAGAGGGATTTGTTCTAATAGTGTTTGTAAATAGGATATCATGTCCGCATCTTGTACAGCAATTAACCACTAGGTAGAATGTATGCCATGTGTTAATTATTGAAACTGTCCTACCAATTTGGTTTGAAACTGTCTCATTGCTATTTGTTTCTCAGTAAAATTATGGAAAAAAAATAAAATTTCCTGTTCTTCGTATTAATGATTTGTGCCACTATGAAAATCCATCCAAGACATTGGCAGATATATATTTCAGTTAAAAGGGAACCATACAGCTGATAAATTTGAAAATAAAGTTTTCAATAACAAAATAAAAGCATTATTAATTAGATGCTGATTAAAAGTTGTAAAGTCGATGACTAAAAAATAGAATGTCTTGATGTGAAAATCAAAATGTACAACTTCCTATATTTTATGTTTTGGAATAAAAAGTGTATATTTACTCATGTGGGGCAACCCTCTACCTTTAATGTTTAACTATAGCTTTTACTCTGTTTTCAGGGCAAAAATGTCCATGCCATTATGTTGATTTTACTGAAGTTGAGAATCTGGTAATTTGGATAGTTGAAGCCTGTTAAGGATTAAGATAAGGTATGCTTTCAATAAAGAGAAATATAGCAGATGCTGATGTATCATATTTTTAAATCCAGAACGTTATTACCATTTTTTTTTTCTTTTTCCTCATTGTCTAATGGACAATGACCATTCAAAGTTCTTAGTTTGAGGCCACTAATTATTAACAATTAACCTTTTTTCAAACTGTAAACAGCTTTATTAAAGATACTTTTCATAAACAATCATGGTCTTTCAGGCAGGACATTGGCACACAATCGTTAACAGTATACAACAACTTTCAAACTCTTTTCTTGGATAGACTACAAAAATCAGAAAGCCACTCTAAAATCCAATGAAGTTTTCATTTGAGGCTCTGAAGTAGGGAAAGTTTAGAGTGAGGGTTGACATTTCACATTTAGCATGTTGTTTAACAACTTTTCAAAAGCCGACCCTGACTTTCAGGAAATGAAAATGGCAGAAATATCAATCTGAAGATCCACAATCTGGAAAAAGAAATCAATTGCTCATGTGGGACACCATCTCAACGTTACTGGCAAGTCCAGATTGCCTGACACACTGGTAACATCACTTTTGGAAATCAGATCCCAATAGGTCTCTGGGCTTAAGAGAGTTAAGCCTATGCTGATGGCAGAGGAAAGGAGGACATAAAATGAACTGGGAGCTGTCCTGTGCCATAAGGCATTTATGCCAATGTGGCCACATGTGTCAACATCAGGGAGTCCCTCCTTCTGGGAGCCAAAAGGAAGGGAAGTCTCTCAAAACCAGCAGGGAAAGTTGCCTTCTCCACATCAGTCCACCTTTGGAAACATTGTACTTCTGTCATATGCTTCTTCCAAAAAAACAACAATGAAGTGTTTGTGTGCTAACAGCATAGCTTAAAAAAAAATAAAACAAAATTCTGCATGTTTATAAAACTTGATAAAAATAGTATTTCCAGCTGTACAGTCGCAAGAAGTACACAGTTATCAAAAATGCACACACTTCACTTGACATCAACAGCACCTTTAGCTTTTTGGGCCTGGTCTGTTTTGACATCTCCATTTTCTGCAGGGTTATTCCCATCCCTGCTGGCATCAGCTTGTCCCTTTTTTCCTTTGGGCACCTTCTCTCCCTTCTTTGCAGGGGCATTTTTGGCCTCGGGCTCTGGATTTGGAGGAGCTGGTTTAGCAGACAACCGTGGTTCATCCTTCACCTTGGCTTTATCACCTTTAGCATCCCCTTCAGCCTTTCTCTTGGGCATGGTGGCAACAGCGGTGGATCACAGGCGTTGGACACTACATGCAGTGGCACACAGCTTTGAGCAGCCTGGGGGTTGTCCTCACTTCTTCTTCCAGTTAACCTTTATTGAACATCTCCATGGCAGCAGACCCCCCTTGCTTCATGATGTTTTTCAAAGAAAGACATTGTCCTACCAGTTTAAAGAGAGACACAGTGTGTTTAAGGGAAGAACCTAAGATCATACTTTTGTGGACATTACTGGGACCCGTTGCTATAAAATACATGCTGTAGCCACTAAATAGCCTTGGAAATCAAAGGTAATTTAAATTTGAATTTTGAAATCACATAAAATTTTGCAAGTTTTGCTCTAGAAAACAATTTAAAAGACTGACCTACACTGTTGCATATTTGAAAAATAGCAAAACATTTATTTAGTTAAATTTTGGTTAGATTTGGTTAAATTTAGTAGTCATTCATTGAAGAACTTTCAAATTCAATTATGTTCCCCTGTGAGTTAGGCAAAATGTGTAGAATGTATTGACTTGTAGATATTATAGTAAGCTCTTGCATCTAGCCATCATTTGACAGTAAAGAATTCTATACGGACAGAATATATTTTAAAAGGAGGGAAAAGTAAACATTGTCTGTTGAAGATGATCAAAATGCTTATTTTGAGGGCCAGCCAAATAGCTTAGCAGATTAAAGTGCCTGCTTAGGCAGGCACAGGGGCTGGGAGTTTGATACCCCAGGTCTGCCCTGCTGCCCCTGCCCCTGGGGCTCACTGAGATGGCGAATGAGACTGGGCATGGTGGCGTGCACCTGTAATCCCAGCACTTAGAAGGCTGTAACCAGGAGGGTCATTACTGCTCTACATAGTGAGACTCTGTAGACCCTGTCCTAAAATTTTACAAAAGCTTATTTTGATTCCTTTTACATAGAGTAATTAAATCGGCTTTTCCTTTAACAAGGCTATTATTTGGCTAGGTATTGAATGGATGGATGGATAGATAGTGACAACCTTTCAAAAGTTGCTCAGCGCAATAGTCAATTCCAGTGCATTCTTCCCAAAACCTTTTTAGATCAGCCCGTATCTTTCCTTCACGTGCTTTGCTTCTAATCTGGTTTAAGGCTGCTTAAAGTTGTACTTTTGCTGTACTAAAGCGTGATCTGTCATGCAGATCAGGAACAGTTTAGAAGCATTTTCAGAGGATGAAAATGAATTTGTGTTTTGGTATTATGGGCCTATAGCTGTCTCCAAGTCTACAACACCCCCGCCCCCCTTCCCTGCCCCCCTAGTGGATTCTGCTGTTCACAAGTAATGGAACTTCTGCTAGCTCCTGCCACAGCAGAAGCCCAAGGAGAAAGTGGTGTGGAAGCGGAAAGCAAGGGACAAGTAATTTGACTATATGAAAACAATGGATGGGTTTTCAGAAAAGAGAGACCTGGTTTTTGGAAAATTTCAAATATGAATTAAGAGAGTAAAGGAAATACCTAAACTTAGTCTACATATGGTACATTCCTAGCATACAAGTAACACTTAGGAATTTAGCACAAATCAAGCTTTCCATCTAAGACAGCCGCTAATGCTCAGTAGCCCACCACAAAGCCAAGAAAAGAATTATCCAATAGGCACACTAAGTATGAATGCTGGAAAATTGCCCTTTTGTACTTTTTTGTTAAATTCTAATACAAATGCAGAAAAGTGTGAGTGTAAGTATATTCCTCGATGAATTTTAAAGTCCAGAACATACCTGTTTAATGAGAAATCACACCAAGAAGCAGAATGCTAGCAACTGCGTGCACTGTCCTGCTCCTCACTCCACCTCCCAGTCACCACGGTTACCCACTCCAGGAGTCTTGATCTCTCCTTTCTTGTAGGGCCTGCGCATGCTAAGCATGCACTGTACACCAAGCCACAGCCCAGCTGCCAGAGCTTTCATTCCGCTTCACGTAAACAAAGTCACACAGTGTACAGTGCTTCGTGTATGGCTCTCCTCACATAACATTATGCTCATGAGATTCATTTGTATTAACAGGGTGGTAAGGTATCCATTCTCATTGCCCTATTGAGCATCCTATCATATTCACATACTACAGTGTATTTAACCGTTCTACTTCTGTGTGAGGTTTCCAGTTTGAGCATTCTAATGAATGTGTTTTATTAATCAACTGTGTATATCTCTATTTAGATCATTTTTTACTTGGGGTGTAGGTAGTGTCCATGAGTGCACTCATTGCTGTATCACAGTGGCTAGCTACTGTTAACTAATTTTCCAATCTGTACTAATTTAACATAGCTACTGGCAATTTCTGAGTGTTTCATTTCTTCCAAATTCAGCACTTAGCATTTTCATCTGTTTTATTTTAGCATTATGGTAGATGTTTAGGAGACTGTCTTCTTCATACAGATTTTTTGGAATTCTTTGTCCTGGATATGAAATCATTGTGAAACTTCTATTTTTTTTCTAAGGCGTTCTTTGATGAACAAATTAATATGGAACATATATCATTTTCTTTCATTGTTGTTTTAGGGGAGGGTATGTTTTCAGTTTTCCATGAAGTCTATTCTCACTCTCAGGTCAGGAAGAATTATTTTTTCTCTAAAAGCAATATTTTTCATGTCTAAATCTACAGTCCATTGAATCTTTTTAAATATATCATGTGAAGCTAAGATCAAGAATTTTTACTGATGGAGACCCAGTTGGCACAGAGTTATTTTATAAAAATAGCACAAATTTTTATTGGTCAAAAGCCCAAAAATTTCCCTGGCTATCCTTGTGATAGAAGTAGTATCTGAAGTAGAAAATGGCAAAACAAATAGGAATTTTGACACTTTGGGCCCCGAACAGCCCCAATTTCATTGCAGCCCTTGCTATCATTAGACTTTACTTCCTTCAAATCCCACTTGAGTGATTGCTTTGTAACGTATCAGAGGCCCTCCAAGCTCAAGTGTGCTGCCGTATCTCTTAGGTACGTGTTTGAAGGAAGTGCATTTGGAGATTATTGCACTTATAAAATTCTAGGACCAAAACACTCAGCTTTCTGCTTAGTAATTTAAATAGGTTTTTTCATTCTTTGGAATTCCTGAAAGCATGAAAACAATGAGAAATTTCACTTCATAGGTGGATGACATATAGTAAACCAATAACGTCTTCCAATATTCAGCTTTTCTTACAAAATAGGTTTCACTTGTAGAATGATAAGAAAGGTAAAAAATACATTATGAAGTTTTCCCAAGTAAACAAAAAATTGTTGGCAAGACAGAATCATGACTAGTCCTTCAGTCAGGTGGCTAAAATCTGATATCCATTATTACATAAAAGTATTTTGTTCTATTCTGACAATTAACTGTGGAACATTAAAATTAAGGGAGAGAGAAACATTTGAACACTTTATAAATATTATAATAGATATCTTTGTTTATTTTTTGATGTAGTTGTGGTTAGTAGTTTTGAATATTAAATTGTACTTTTAGAAATATACTCTGAAATATTTGTGAATAAAAAGATTTGGCACCTGAGCTTTATATCATTATAAGCCACCTAAGTTAGAATGGAATGAGTGGGATATGGACAAAACAAGAAGACTAAGAGTAAGTCAGTGCTGAAGCTGAGTAGCGGGTACATGAAGATTTCTATTTTTGATTGAAATTTTGTATATGAGACAGAGGCTTACTACACAGATATA
>NW_004524629.1:533530-556055 GCF_000260255.1 Octodon degus
GGAGAGGCTGAGAAAGGAGGATCACTGTGAGTCCAAGCTGTGTAGTGAGACCCTGTACCAAATAAATAAAAGATTAAAAAAAAATTTTTAAGATACTATTTTATGTTTTAGATGTAGCCCCTTACGAAAGAATAAGAAATAAGAAATGAAGAGCAATATAGTACAGCAGACATCAGCACTGGGACGTGAAGAGGTCCAACCAAGACAACTTCTGCTTGGATTCTTTTCAATAGCTTAGTTTCCTCAGGACCAAAAAAAAAAAAAAAAGCTTTGTTATGAAAAAACACACTGTAAAGAGAATAAGTAAATGATACTCAACAAATATCAGTTAAACAAGGTCAAAATTACTTGATCAAATAGTCTAGGAATAAATTATTTTGTCTTAAAGCATGGCTGAATGAAATGCCTAAAGTATGCTTTATACTTCCCAGTTAAAGTTACTTATGTCTAAAGCAATGCATGCAATTGATGCTATTTACAGGGCTATATAGATCCCATAAATACTTTAACTGGGACTCCTCCTGGAGTTAAGTCACTTGACCCAGTGGCAACCATTATTAGAAATCTGTTATTGTTGTTGGGTTTTTTTGTTTTAGTTTTCACTTTGTTGGATACATTTTTGCATTATGTAATGATCACATTCTTCATGGGGTACCTATATACATCACATCTGAATTATTTTTCCATCATCCTCCCCTCTTTTCTTCTCTCCCCACCCCCTCACTGTATGTCTCAGTCCACTTCCCTTTAGCAGAAGATATAATTATGTCCCTATGAGAAATTTATTTTTTAGCTGTCCTTGTAACTAACCACCGAGCAAAATTCATATGAGAAACTATGCTTTTTTTCAGGTTCCGTACTCTAATTTTAAATGTAATCAGTCATCTCACAAATAACCAAAAGTAGCAGCTTCTAGACCCCATAGATAAAACACCCAACTTTGCCCACTGAGCAGCCATTCATTGTTAACCCATAATCCTCAGAGAAATGAAAGTAAGGACCTCAACTACATGCAAGGGGAGCTGTGGTCCAGGTCACACACATAATATACATAATTAGGTGTAATCAGAGTCGCTTACTAAAGAGCCCCCAAATCCCTAATAAAAAGATTAAATTCCTTTACAACCTTTCAGAAAAACTCTTGACCAATTAGACCTAAGACTATAGGAAATGTTAACACAAAGAGGGGCTTTAGCAAGGCCCATGTTAGTTGGCTTTTGTACATCTTACCCCTTTGTAGCCATTTTCTGAATTATCTTCTTGCTGAGTGTTTATCCTAGAACGTACACAGATTTCTTCCACTAGAAAAGGTCCTTTGTTCATTTCTCCTGGCTGTGTACTTCAGGTCCCTTTGAGTCTTTTTCTGTGTTCATTCTCAATTCAATCCATTTTCTAGGTTGTGTTTCCTTTGAAAAGAGATGAACTAGAATATTTCTCCAGCTCTCGTTTTTCGTTTTCATCTCATCAAATGGAAGCAAGTTTGTGGCCCAGCAAGCCTGGTTACTTTTCTGCCAGTTGTGACAAATACAGCACTTCTCAAGGGTCCCAGACAGTAGCCAGTAGCCCCACCTGCATCCCAGCTTCTATAGACTTTTCCACCATAGCCGGACTTGGTATGAACTGGAGTGTCAAGATACATAACTAGAAGTGTGTTTGAGAAAAAAGTCTTGGCAATTTAAATAAATTGTCTTATTTAGCTGGTTTAAATGAGACAGTATAAAAAGCAAAGACATTAGACACAAGGACAGTAGTAGTATTCCTATAGAAAAGTGGTGAGGTTCCAAATTAAAGGACAGCCAACAACCCTTGTAAGTGCACCACAGAGATAGAATGTGCTCATTTAATAACTCACCAGCATTAGAGAAAGCCAACAGTATAAAAGGTTAAGTAGTTGGGAAAGAGTGGAGGATCCTGTGAACTTAGACAATGTCCGAACCACGAAGGAAATTCTGAAAAAAAGATGGTGGATTTTGTTGGAAATTTGGTTTTTGGTCATAAACCATACAGAACTAACAATCCCATTTTTTCCCAACCCTTCAGGGCTCCTTTCCCACTTTTATATTTGGCTTTGCCATGGTGGTATATATTAGTGACATGGATCCGGTTGTGCCAGTAGAGGGAGAGTTACCAATGGATCTGGATTAAACACATTTTCTGAGTTTGCCTTCCTGAATGCATCTCACCCCCTAAGTGGCATGCCCCAAGAGCCAATATACAGATGTGTGCCTAAGGAAATGCAGTCGTTCCCTCTCTTGTAGTCAACGCCATGAGATTGACTGGAAAGAATGTCCTTGCCACTCACCTGTGGGTGGCCACTTTCACCGCAGTGCGGGAATAAGTGCAGGGGCTACTGCTTTCATTGGGCCATCTGCTGCTTTCGCTGCCCTCTTCAGGAAAATGTAACTGAAGCAGCAGCTGTTGAAGGTTTTGGGGATCCCAGCCAAATCTTTCTCTCCCAGAAACCCAGGCCAAGCGGAACCCACCTTCACCATCAACAATGTCAGAGATGCCAACAGGGTGTGCACAGAATAACCACAAGCAGGATGTTGAAACTTTAGGACTGAAGCATTCTGTGACAAAATCAGAATATCTCTGGAAACACAGAAATATTGCTTCTCATCCCATGTGGCAATCAAATCCAATAACATAGAAAAAACACTAGCACATCACAAACAGGTTTATTACAGAAGTGCAAGCCTAGTTTAATACTAGAAAAACAAACTATAATTCATCACATTAACGTGATAAAATAAGATCATTTCAATACATTAAGAAATACATGATAAAATTCAGTCTCTACTCATTATAAGAACGCTCAACTCACAAACCATCAGCCACTCTTTTAGTACATCAAGCCCAAACCACTTCATATCTTTGTCCCCTTATTCCCTTTCTTAATTATTCCACCTGTCTTTCTTTCATCTACTTCTTTTCTTGACCAATGACTTAGAATCCCATTAAGACTGCAGTACAAATTAGGGTTCCTAAACCTACCAATCAAGAATAGAGAATGCCCAGTGAAATTTGAAATACATATAAACAATGAATTGTTTGTCTAAGTATATGGCAAATGTCATATAGAGCAGCAATGACGAACCTTTCAGGGATACCAAGCTTTCAGTGACAGCTGCAGCATGCATGCCATAGGTTTGCTAACACTGATATGGACCATAATTGTACTAAAAATGACTGGCTGTCTATGTGAAATGCAAATGTGGCTAAGCATCCTGCATTGTGTCTGGCAATCCTAGCAGGAAAGGGCACCAGCTGAAGACCAAACATAGAACCATCTACACCCATTCTGCAAGTTCCGTGCTCTGGTAACACTCTCCTCTACATGCACACCCACTAGTTATAGCAAAGCCCATCAGAAAGTGAAACATCCGGATTCACATTCTCTGCCTGTTCAGATTTAATTTCATGACTATCTCCATTGCATTTCCACTGATATAATTTCAGTCTATTCCCCTGAATCATCCAAGTGGGTAAATAATTTTAGTTGTATTCAACACAGTTAACAGTTTCTGAGAACAGCATATGCAGAAGTTCTGATAAAAAAATAAATTACAAAGGCATTTATGAAAATAGAGAGTTTTCAAAAATAATGACAAAACTAGAGAACAGCCTCCCCTGATGCTGAAGTAAGGCATGTCTTTGGCTATCTTTTGCTACCTCCAAGGGATAGTTTCTCAACCAAGTCCCAAACTGTGTCCCTACATTGACATGTTCATATCGATATGATCTGGCTGTGATCAGTGCCACAGGAACTTTCAAAAGTAACATCGGAAGGTGCTAGGAATCCACAGAAAGAGACCAAACACGTTGCTGAGCCCATCAGCCTTAATTGGATGAATATGATCCTGCTACATTGCCCTACGAGTGCTAGCTTGATCTTGCTAGCTCTCTCTCTCCACAAGCAGCTCCTGGTAGCGCTGCCACCTGAGCACAGAAGCAGCAAGCCCCTTTCCTCCTCTCCTTTCTACAGTCTCACCCACACAGTGCACCCATGCCCATCTCCTTCCCATGCCTTTGGGGATGAAGTAAACCCTCAAATGAGATTTGAAAAAGCCATTCCTCCACTTCGATGACTAGCAACTCTAGCACAAGAAATGTCTAACTCACTGCCAAAACAACTTCTTGGTCCTAGGTACTTTCTGGAGGAGTGTGGAGGCAGTACTGAAAACAACATGAATTATGTCCCTTTCTCCCAACTCTGATGGCTAATCATTCAATTCACCATTCGAACAAACTAGTACTAACTGAATGCAATCAAATAGGTTATAAAGCTGTGAATTACAAACTTTGATTGATTGCACTTTTTACTTACATTAAATAAGTATGGTGAGATGATATGGGGATGAATTCTCACCAGCTATGATCTGAGTAACACATATTTAGGTTGGAGACTACCCCCAAAGGCATCTTTCAGCCTGCCCATATATGTGTGCTGGGAGTAGGCCAGCCTTTCCGACTCCTCCTGGACACACTTGGGGACCACGCTGCTCAACTTTACAACTGAGTACAGTTACAGAGATCTGCCACTATGGTAACAACTGAACCATCTCACACTCAGTTTAAAACTACAGCATCTACCATGTAGGGACAATACACTCACTGTTTTTGCTTCACTGTTCTTCAAATTCAAGATTTATTCCAAGGACTCTGCCAGAGCCATATTCTTGCTTATGTTTTCCTGAAGTCCTTCTTAGGATGTTTCTGTTAAGTAGTAAAGCTGTTCCTATTATAGGTACTTCGATATTTGTTTATCAATAATGTCTGTATCTAGGCAACCACTCAGTAACTGGTTCCCAACTATCCAGTGATGGATTCTTTGTTTAAGACAGAAACTTTAGGAACTCCTTGCCATTAGATTATTCCCATACTCTTATCAAATATGTTGATTAAAATATGGTTACTGCTATAAGTATATAAGTATTGTTACATTTTGAAATTAATTTGTACCTTACTCATCACAAAGCCTCTACTGATTAATGACAGTGTGCATCTTTGGGTGGTGTGTTTTGTCCTTTCCATCTGTAAATATATACTATGCATACCGACATACGAATTTTTACAAGAATATCCAGTTAAGAAGCACCGTGCTCTTCTGTGTGTATGTTCAGTTGCATCCCTGAAGGTATGCCTACTAGAGAGAGTTCTCTCTACGGCATGTGAGACATTTTCATGAGTAACAGAAGCACATGGTCTGGTCATTCTCAAACCAGAAGAAGGAGAAGATGCAGGAGGGTGAGTTAGACTCAGAATTAGGACCATGATATTAGCTCTTTGAAAAAGTCCCCCAGGTGATACTGAAAGATTCCACCACCCTTTTATTCCATTCTGAATTTTTCTTAAAATCTTCGGCTTTACTGTTATTCTGGTTTTTATGCTAGTATTTTTAAATAAATATATTTATCCAGGTTTCAGTTTTGCTTCATGTCCACAATGGCCATATCTTTTGGGTGAGGAAAGAGATCAGAATGGAATAGGGGACAGAGTCGCTTCTTCTACAGGCCCTTCTTGTCCACTCCCACTCCTCAAATCCATCCTGACCACCACCTACGCCTTCGTGTCGGAGCTGCACACACACACTGAAGTCCACCAGCAATCACTACCTGCTCCCCTGTTCTCTCCCAGGAAAACCTCTCTTTGAAAAGACAGAGGGCATTAACTCTCTGGTTTGAAGCCAAATCACTTAATTTCATGCTGATGCCGTGCAGAAGGGGGAGTGAGGAAAGGAGTAATCTCCACAGCCTTCTCACCCCAAGTGAGGTGAGCGGGACACAGGACTGCCAGGTGTTCCAGCCAGAGGGGCAGCCTCCTTGAGCGCACATGGAGATGATGAAAAACACTTCATGGTTTTAAGTCAAGCTGAGACAGGTACTGGAATACTCTGAGTCAAACAACATTTGGTCCACTTGTCGGAGTCGTTCTTTATGACTCAAAAGTTTATGGCTTCAAGTTAGAGCTGCAGTGTTTGTGATCTCATATGCACCTCTATTGGTGTGCTTCTACCTTTTCCTTCTTCCATCCCTTTCCTTATTCCTTCTTGCCATTCACCCTGCAGACTCACACACCAAGAGGGAGCACATTCCAAGTAACAGTCACTAACGAAGCCAGCAGGGGCTCAGACACTGCCGGGATGTTGTCTGGGGAGACACTGGACGTGTGTGGGATCCATTCCACAGGACCTGTGCCAGCTCACCCAGGAAAGCTATTAGATGATGAGGAATGGGGGTGTGGGGAGGAAAGCCCCTGTCTGGGTCTATAATTGAGGCAATACACCCATGGGTTGCACAATAAATAAACAGAAGAGGGGGATGTTGAATGAAGAGATGCCTCAAGCAAGGGAGAGAGTTCTTAAGAAGACTTCATGTTGGGACACAGAGCAAGAAGAGCCAACTTGGTCCCTTTTCCATCCATTGAAAAACCCGAAAGCAAGAACGTGCAGGCCTCTTGCAGTCCTTCAAAGAAGAGCGCAACCTAGAGTCCTGGAAGAGACCCAGTCCCTAGCCTCTGGGGTGGCGACACCACTGTCTTAACAAGGGGGATTGTGTGAACTGCCTGCTTTGCTTCCTTGTTACATTTCACTTAGGAGCTTCTGCAGCTCAGCAGGAATGTGAACCCAGAGCTATGGGGAGTGGAGACATGAGAATTTTCTGCTTCCAATCTCTTACAGTTTCTTGGGCTCCTGCCACTGTGCTGGTATTTGATTTAGAGGCCCAAGAGGGAAATCAGTCCCACGTGGGTAGATAACAAAACACTCCACCTTGAAATCATGGAGTGGAATTCAAATCTCAAGCCAAAAATCCTATCTCTGCCTGTTTTGCTAATTACATAAATTTCCTTGGTAGATTCGCAGCTGTTTGTATGCACACAGAGTTGGTTCCCAGAGCAGAACTTCTCAACACAGGGCTTGGGGCACTTACGCCTGGTCTGTATCTCAGACTCAAGCCCTGTGGTCCTGGTCCTGTTGGATGTACTGAGCCCTGTGATCTAAAGCACTCCTTCACACCATGAAGCTAAACAGCTATCCTGTGACCCAGGGGTGTCAAAGAAAGACGAGGACATAAACAGGCAGAAAGAAATGCATGTGTGTGATGGGGATAATGTATTCTTTGTAAACAGTAACTCTAGTAATAAAGATCATTGTAACACTTTATGAAAAGTAAAGCAATATTGAGGCTTAAGGAAAATACCATATATATTTTTCCCTTTAAGACATTCCAGATTTCACCATGGGAAATATGACCCAACTTTGCAGGTATTTTTTCCCAAAAAAAATACTGTTAGACCTGAGGTGGAAGCATCAGGTATTGTGGGATGCATTTATTTTGTCTTTCCCAGAACCTCCCCAACACCATCTGACAATAACTTTCACCTTTGCTTTCACTGAGAATAGAGAAATAGGGGAAGGTATGGTTGAACAAATTGAATTTTTCCCCAATACACAAATTCATTTAGCATAATTATTTCTAAATTAAATCATAAACTAGTGACTCCATGAAGAGTTAATGTATTGTAAAAAAAAGTTTCTTTTGTTTATTATGTTTCTTTTAATAGAAAGATGAAAAGTTTAAATAAATGTGTCTTCCTTAAACAAAGACTGAACTTAACAAAAGTTAGATTCATAGTTACCTCCTCCTGAGGTGGAGGGTTAGAAGGGGACTCACAGACCTACTGTGGTGAAAAATATATAGGACTTTCACGTAACATACAGATGAACCAATAAAAATGTGACCTCTTGGTATCTATTTAAAAAAAAGATAATCTTGGACTTCTTTCAGTGAAATATTTGAAGGCTTTAAATTTTTAAACAAAGCCCAGCTGGATTTTATGCACAAGTTCCAAACCCTGAAACCTTCCCATGATATCTAGTTTCAAAGAATTCTACTACTGTAAACTGGTGAGTAAGCTACCCAATAAGAGGAGTTTTCTCTGTTAAAGCTTACTTTGTTGTAAAACATTACATATGATAAATTAAAATCAAGAGGAGAAATGTAGATTCTTCTGGTTGTAAAGGAATATAATTGTGATTCGAGCTGTAATAACAATTATGAAGTTTAAATTCCCATTCAGGATGTGGCAAGTATGCCAGAGAATCCCCAAGAATCTACATTCTGGCAGAGTGTACATATAGCCACACTGGTAGGATTTAAGTTCTGAAGTTCAGGATGGCGTCACTGAAGACCTCCCCCCACCCCGCCTGCCCACCTCTCCCTCCTGGTAATATATTCATTACTTTTGTGAAGGGACAGTGTGACCCTTCTGGGCTCAGTTTTCAAGGATTAAGCTCTGTTACTGTATTATTTGGAAGCCAGCAAATAGCTATGTGGTGGTTACCATGCTTTGTTATTTTTCAAATGCTGAATTACTTTTTTAATGCTAAACTACTCTTTTTATTTTTTCTTTCTTCATTCTTTCATCTACATTTTATTACTCTGCTTATTCCTACTGTTGCCTCCAGAGCTGCCTATTAGCAGGCTCTCTCTTGCAAAAAAACACATATGTTTCTGATGGTGAATTTGCTTCTCAGCTCAGGTCACTGTAAGGCTTAATTTCTCTTTCCACTTTTGTACTTTCTCTAACCCCACCTCTTCTAGCTCCCTGCAGGTTTTTTCTTTTTGATGCCAAAGTTTCCTTGAGTTCTGAACACTCAGAGCATCTCAGACCTGATCTTTTATACCAAAGAGGGGAAAGGAGAGTCTGGTCAGATAACAGGTTTTGATGTGTAAGTTATACAGCAACAAAGCAAGCATCTTGCCTTCCACCACTTTCCTAAGTTTTCAAGGTCAATGTGACATGCATGACAAGTTCCAAGGAGACTTCAGTAAATCAGACTCAAGGTTTTGTGTGAACAAAATCCACACAACTGTTTATACTTCCTATCTAGGAATCAGATTCCAGTCATTGCAGTTAATCCTAGCATTATAGTCTAAATTTCATACCTGGAAAAAAAAGTGCTCTTTCTCAAAGGCAATAGAAGGCAGCTAGCTATCCTTTCTGTCCTAAATGTATCCTCTGAAAATAGAAATGCCTCAGTGAGGTTTCCACTTTCAAAGAAGCAGAGTATCTGGTGGCCCTTGGGTCAGTCTCCAGACACTGGCTGGGTCCTACCTAGGGATGTTCTGAGCCAGCCTGTCGTCTCTGTCGCTGATTCTTTAGCTACAAACATTCTCTGTAGCCACTTCAGAAACAAAGACATCTGGACTCTTCATAACCTTTCCTACTAGAGTTTATAAATATCCTTCCCTTCTATCCAGCAACTGTGATAAAGGCGTGGGAGCAAGAAACAGGAAGTTGTGAATACACAGCTCCCCCGTAACTCAAGAGTCAGAATTACCAAGAGAAAAATATTCGATGAGCTTCTCTAAGGTTTTGGTGGGAAAGATGAGAAGCATTTTCCTCTGGGGCATCTCAAAGAGTAGAACAATGTAAGGCAAAGTTAGAGCTGCTGTGTAAAAGCATCTGGCCATCCAGTGCATGCTAACCTCATGACCTCATGATCAGTTGACACAGCAGGATGAAATTCAGGCCAAAACAAACCTGTGTCCTCAGTGTCCCTCACTATTCAGTGCATGACTGTACCTTGGATTGTGGGGGTGGGGGGTGGCTACAGCTGACAGTAGGAAGCTGTTTTGGGATGAAACTGGGGGAAAGATGGGAGGGTTGGTTCACAGTTAACAATATATTAATTGAAGGTAACTTTCTAATAGAAGAATAGTAGTACTATATTTCAGAGAGATCATTAGTCTTTAATACCATGACCGCATCTTTGCTAGAATGGGGCCCCTTGATGATTGAGCAACACAAGAGAAAAAGGACCATGTGTTCCTCAAATTTTAGGTCAATAAAGGCATAATGTTACATTCAGAACAAATGCAGAGAACATATTAAAAACATCCAAGACCTCACAACTCAGAATGACATAGACTTAGCCCCCAGTTCATTTATTTAAAAGTATCTCACTTGAAGACATTTCACATTATTTCATTAACAGGAAATAGTGAGGTTTCTCATTCCATGTTCTGGACTCTCCTTCCCACCAAAAGCTGTAGTGAGTATACCTACTTAACATTGCTCCCAGCATGCAGCTCTAGGTCCTTCTATTTCTCATGTCAATTATTAAATAACATCTTTATTAAGTTTTCATCCTTAAGTAATGTTTACCTGTATATTTCAGATTGAAAATAATTCCAAATTTGCAAGATTTTAGAGAAAGTCTTGATGGGGGCTTCCAAATTATAGATCAATAAAGTAAGAAATATGATTTATAATGTATGGGGGACTTATAGAACAAATATTAAAATGTTTAAAGTCTTATTTAAGTAAAAACATTTATCTTAATATTTTAACTCCTAAAATGTTGAAAATACCTATTTTGTGAACACATTTTTCTATAAAATACAGATTGATATCAGAGTTTTAGCCTAAAAATTTATAAAGTAAGGCACAGACTATTATATTCAAGATTCTAAGATTAAAATGTGATGACCATTCATATAAGTATTTTTCTTTTTGCATGATTTTTGGTGAATGGGATTTTGTCATGTGCTCACTGTTATGCTTTCAGTACATCTGAGAAATTCTTCAGTGCAAAGAGTAGGCTCCAGGTTGACTGTTCTCAGTGACAGAGAAACTGCCCCGAAGCACTTGCCTGTTCCCCCTTGGGGTACAGTGGCATGTTTAATGCATTCCCGTACCAGACCCAGTCTGGAGACTTCGGTTCCTCTGACGAGAAAGTGCAGGCCGTACTCGCATTACACAGGGATTCTAGAGGCTGCACCCGTGGGTTGGAATCTCAGTTTTGCTGTTTACTTGCTTCAGGACCTTAAGCAGGTTGTTTTGAAACTCTGCCTAAGCTTCTCAATTATAAAATGGGTCATTCATAATCACAAAATTATTTAGGGGACTAAACTATGGAACAGGTTGAAATACTCTGTAAGTGTGTGACATAGCTAACACTCAGCATGCCAAGGATCATTATCCTTGAAACAGACGATGCATATGGTCATGGACATTTCATTAGACTGACATCAATTAAGGACAAAACATCTGTCAATACCAGTCCTTCCCATGTTAATTATTTTGTACTTGTTGTGTATTCAAATCTTCTTCGTGTTTTTCTTTTGCATATTTTCAGGTCCACTTTCTTCAGGTATCTTCCTCAGATCCTAATGCATTCTGCAGGGACTCACGTTTTCCTTTTTATAATTGACCTTCCCACATGTTTCATCGTGATGTTCCCCGTTCCCCACAGTCCCTTGTTGCTGTGTCCTGACTACCCCACTCTGCCTGTAGACAACACACCTAACCGAGGATCTTGACGACAGCCTGTCCCTGACAGACTATAGAAAGTTGTTGCATGTCTTTAAAATAATTGGAACTCTGTATTACTTGGACAGATTCATGCATTTTTAAGGCTGCTAACTTTTCTTCAGTGAGGAAACATTCTCTGTTGAAATGTTTTGGATGTAAATTCCAAGTTTGTAGAAAATGTCTGAAGTAATCAGATCCTTCAATAACATTTTATGCTTGAACCCTTTATCTAGGTTTTTGTTTCACGCACATTAAACTATTGCTGAAAAGCATGGGTCCTTTAAAGTTCAGGGGGAAAGTGTTTATAAAGATCCAAGATCCAGTTAAAGACAAAGCTATAGCCAGAGGCTTGGTTTCCTGAGAAAGGAGTCCACACTAATCTGTCATGCTTCTGTCTAAGAGGATATTAAAACCATCTCAGGCTCCTGTGCTTACAGCCAGTCGTGTGTCTCACAATCCCTGTCTGTGCCTGTGAGTCACAGGATCAGGGCTGCACACCATGGCTCCTCCACAACTCCTTGTTAAGTGCAACAGAAGGGACAATTGAGAGTAGCAGCAATCAAGGAAAAAAGAGAGACAATGAAACCCTTATTATTGGTTACCATCCTCCCAACCCCTGTTTCATGTAATCAGGAGAAAAAAAATACATCTTTAAAGGAACGATCAAGCCCATACAGTTCTCAGCTTCTGCCAACTCTCTTGGTTATGACTCCTCCAATGGATTTTAAGGGAAAACAGTCAGCAAATGTTTACCTAATGAAAAGAAACTTGTTAAAAATAGGTCGTTGTAGAAAGCTATATCAAAGAAGTCCCAGCTACTCATGAGGCTAAGGAAGGAGAATCACTGAAGCCCACCAGTTCAAGACCAGCCTAAACAAAACAGTGAGATCCCCATCTCTTTTTAAAAAAAGTTTTTTAAATAGATACATTTAATATGAAAATGCATCAACCCTCCCCTGGTCCAATGTATAATTTTCTATTTCTTTGAAGCCACCTTCAGCAATTGAGGAAATACATGCTTACACACACACACACACACACACACACACACACACACACACTTACACTTACACATCCACATCACAAAAGATATTCAAGTGGTGTTGTTTTTGTGGTCAATAAAACATCTTCAGAAAAAAAAAATGGTTGAGCTGGGGAGATAACTCAGTAGAATAAGCACTTCCCTGGCAAGTGCAAGGGCCTGAGTTTAATACCCGGTCCCACCAAAAGAAAAAAATGAAAATAAAATAAAATGGTTGCTATAACAGTGACCAGGAGTTAACAGGTCTTAGGAAGGGCCAATTTAAGCCTCATGAAGAGGCTAAATTTTTAACAAAAACAATGCGGTCATCATCAGCAGAAGGAAGTCTCAGATTTTGAGACTAATTTGGTGAGTCTTCCCAAATCTCATGCAAACAAAAGACCTTGATACCCCAGAGATTGCTCATGAAGTCTTTCATCTCCAAATCACCTGTCTTATGCAGTCCTAGTCCATGCAGACTGATTCTTGATTCTAACTCATTCTTTCCTATGGACAGGGGTTCTTCCAGCTGGTGGTAAGGCTGGAGTAGTGCACATGATCTCTTTGACTTTCTGCAGTTGGGAGAGAAAGTAATTAACTATAAAAGAGAGCTTGGGAAATGTTCATCTTGCCCATGCTTGACCAGAAAGAATAACAGTGCCTGTGTGTCGTGGTGGAGCTGAGAGGCACTAGTGCAGATTAGGTAGCCTGTAGTCAGAAGGTGCTGAAGAGAGGATGGATATTAGTTCTGAATGTCCAGCCGAGGAGCAGGGAATTTCTTCCATAGAGAATCAAAAAGCAGGAAAAGAAATCAAGTCAGATTTTTCATTTCTGTGAATGCAAGAGACTGTTTCATAGCCAGTTCTGGGAATAGGAAATGAAGGGACAGATGATCCTCCAACTGGTGGGAAAGAGTAGGATTCATCTGTGGCATGAACAGGGGGCTAGGCAAAAGCTATTAGCATCCTCTCACTGATCAACTAGGCGTTTGCATTCAAGGGAATGCTTGAAAAGAAGCGAGAGCACAGGGTGTAGAAACTCCAGGTGAAGCCCTTAGAAGAAAGCCTTAAGGCTTAAATTACTAAGGAAGATGTACCAGCAGGTCTGGGTCCCATTTATGTGGCACACACATAGATCCTATTCTCCCTGCAGGCCCTGCTTAGCTGTTAGCGACTAAAATCCAAAATTGTTTGGCCTGTTGCCTGAGAGTCGCAGCATGTGGGTAAGCAGAACACCTTCCGACCTTAGCCCCACTTGCACGGGAGCTGCCCCATCACACACTTAGTTCTCGGCTCAGGGCTCGTGGCCGTGCATGACTGCAGGATGTGCAGATTAGCAGGCCTGACATCAGCTGAAGGACCCGGAAATCACTGTGAAAGAATTTCCTGTTAAGATTCTAAAATTTGAGATTAATGATTGAAAAACATTAAAAGTGCCTGATGTAGACTAATTTGGGTCCTAAGACTGTGAGTACAAAGAAGCACTAAATTAATTTTGAAAGAGGGAAAAAGAAATCCACAGTAATTTCGGGAAGCTGGTGAAGGCTCCATTTGTCATGCTTCAGTTTTCTGCTGGAGAAATATGTAGGTCAGAGTTTTGGGTTGGATCCCTCACTTCCCCAGGAGACCACAATTGTGTTAAGAAACTATGTTCCAATGAAGCATCTAAGTGATATAACTGGTGTGTCCAACTTGTGTTCTGGCTTCATGAAGAAAAAGTGAATTGAACTTTACTTCTTAGATACCAGGATGCAAACCACTATGCCAGGCAAATAAATAAATAGTGAAGAAAAAAATGTAAATTGTGAACTCATTCATTATTTACAACACTCTTGGGGGGTACTGATAGAAGATTTTGTCTTCATTTTGCTCAAATTTTGATTAATTATCCCAGAGAAGTTTAAAATGTATACACATTAATCAGCACTCCTTTATTCTTTCTGAATTCCAAGCAGCTTTCAAAGTATTATTTAGAAGCAGTGCAATATCAAGGCCCAGTTAAGTCATAAGTAGCCAGGAATATCTTGTAATGAATGAGTTCACAATTTACATTATTTACTGTAATATGTAAATATTACAGTGCTGTGTAAAAAGTCATAGCATGTAAGTCATGAGGCGTAATAATACACCTGCTAATTCATCAAACAAAATAGAATACTAGTTTTCTTAGTAAAGCTACCCTGGTGCTGTTACCCCTGATTCATTGTGTCTCTGTTCACAGAAAATCACAATCTTTGATGTTGCACTCTGTTATGGCTTGTGTCTAGTTGTTCCCCTAAAGCCTCCTGCAGTCTGGGGTGGCTTTTGAAGTTTGTGATTGATTTTTTGTTTTGTTTTGTTTCAGTTGTACTTTATTTCTTCAGTAGGCTATATTTTAATGGATACACAGCACTTTGACTTGGCATCAATTATGATTTCATTTAGAAATAATTTAGCTGTATCATATCAGCTGGCATGATTCCTGATCTCTCCACTCCTTGGGGGTGACTCTGCCAACAGGGGAAAGGTTCCATTCTATTCCAGTCTGTGTTGCTGTGTAGGTCCATGCAGCAGTACAGAATGTGGCTCCACCAACTAATATAGCATTACCATATTTGTCATGGAAATCAGGTGTACATTTCTGGTGGCTCCGCTTTGTCACCATTTGTTGAATGCTTCGCACTGGAAAACGACCTAATGCATTTTTGGCCAAGGGAAACATCGTGGAGTTGAAGTTGAAACTGTAGTTACTGCAGCTGCCGGCTCGGTACAAATTACTTTCAGATACCCTTGAAAGAGCCTTGTGATTGATCCTTGATCCAATACTGGGGTTATGGGTGTGAGTGTCCTGGGGCAGATCCTCTGCATCACAGTGTAAGGATGGAAGAGGAGTAGCTAGCTGCCTGAGCCGCTGCCACTCCCTTTGCTCTCTGCTGTTTGCTGCCACCACAAATGGTTGCTCTCTGCTGTGTGCCAGTCTGCCCTGGAGCCAGCTGAGCGTGGACTGAAACCTCCAGTAACTGTGAGTTCAATAAACCCTTCCTTCCTTCATTTTGGGTGCCTGATATTTGTCCCAACAATGAGAGAAGAGTGACCAAGACAAATTACTGCTCCTTTTTTGTTGCATTAATTTCTCATCTTGTGCATAGGGCACCTCATGGCTTTTCAGGACTTGGTCCGTAGTAAGCTAGCGCCAACGCAGAAACATCACGGCAGAAGCAAACAGCAAAGCAATGCTGCTCAGTTCTTCTTGGCTGGAAAGCAGAGCAGGGGAACAGTGCCAGGGCAGAGGGGACCAGGAACCAGGTGCACTGCTGAAGGTCCTCGTGACCTGCCCAGAAGCACCCAGGAGGATGTTGTACTGATCTGGTAGGCATCTCCTGAGACATTCAAGTCTTCCATCAGGTTTAATTGTGACATCATGTAAGCACTTTACTTTTACTTTTTAAAAAAAAAATTAATTATTTATTTGTGTGTGTGTATGTGTGTGTGTGGCCAGCTCAGCCCACCAGGGGGTGCGGCTGGCTGGCATGTGGTGCTGGGGGATTGAACTGCGGTCCCTGTGCTTTGCTAAGCTTGTTCTAAGTAGGTGCTTTAGACCACTGAGCCATCTCACCAGCCCCGACTTTTATTTTTGATGTGTCATTCATGTCATTGCTTATAGCTCACTTTCTCTGCTGCAGAGTGTTCCATTCTTAAACATACTGTTTTCAAGATCTGTTCTGCAGTTGATGGGTACTTGGATTATTTCCAGTTTTTCCCAACATAATGTCCTGTACATGATATTGAGTTTTCTGGCTATACATATGCAAGAGTTTACAGTGAGGGTATATCTCAGAGCAGAATTACTGGGTCATGGCACTGTCAGTATTTAGCTTTAAAATGAATATGAACTTGTTTATCTGAGCAATTGAACCAAAATAAAATTCAAACTAAAATAAAAATGATAAAAATTTTCAAGAGCTTGGTATTTTTAATATTAAGTTTAGTATACATAAAATAATAACAAATTATGGTCTCAACTTGCATTCTTATGATTACTGAGTTTGAACACTTGACATGTTTACTCACCATTTTTTCCATGCCAGTTCATATTTTTCTCTAATTTTATGATATTAATTTTTGTTATTTTACTTATGAATTATTTAATTTTCTATTCTTAGAGGTTACTTTTTCTAACCTGGGTACTTAATTGGTTTTTAGCATTTCTTCTTTACTAATATAAACAACAAAGCCTACATATCTCATCAAATACTGCCTTCCACTATAATTCACAAGCTTTAAAATACAGGTTTTCATTTGTCTCCCATATGTTATTTTCTTCACTAGGCTCTCTCCTATAATCATGAGATATTTGGCGGTGCTTAAAATTATAAATACAAGCATTTATTACCTGTATTTCTTCTATTGGCCTCTAAGTTTATTACATTTTAGTCAGAGAATGTGAATGTCTTAGTTATCTATTTCTGTATAACAAACTGCCTCAAGACAATGGCTTAAAACAATAATAATCACTTACTTGCTTATGAGTCTGAGTATTAACTGGACACAGCTGGTCAGTTCTTCCTCAGTCTGTATAGGTCAGTGTTCTCCAGAGAAGTAGAACTAGTAGGATAGCTAGCCTACATCCAAAGACCTTGGCACTAGGGAAGTCAGTGGTAGATCTCTCTGTGCTAGGATGAAGGTTTGAGAGTCTGACACTTGTTGGTAAATCCTAGCATGGCAAGGGTAGAAAAGCTGAAGTTCTGATGTGAAACTTCAGGGAGCAGAAGAGAGATGTTCTTGCTCCAGGAGAGAGAACAGTTTCTCTTTTCTCAACTGATGGAGGGTGCCTGCTCTCACTGATGAGGTGACTCTTCCTTGCTCAGTCCATTGATTTAGATATCAAGTCTTGCAGAAGCAGTTGATAGACATACCTGGAAAGAATGCTTTACCAGCTCTCAGGCCAACACTTAACCCAGTCCAGTGAATACCTAACTTACCCATCATAGGTCTCAATGGTAGTTGAGTCAGGTGATGGCTTGGGTGAGGGTGTCTCAAAGTCTCTGTATTCACATGTGTTTGAACTGAAAAAGTCTCAGAGAACTGTGTGTTGAAGGGGATGGGACTCCTCTCTGAGTCCTTTCCATTTGGTCCTTCAAAATCAGAGCTTTAGGGTAGCCAAACTTACATGGCAGCTGAAGCCTCCAGAGTGATTATAGCAAGAAAACTCACTAAAACTATATGGCCTAGCTTACCTCCTAAGTAAAGCAGGATCATTGTGCTGCATTGTATTTATTAAACATCATGAAGGACCATCTGGGTTCAGAAGGAGAGGACAGAAGTCCATCTATTGATGAGAAGATTGCCAAAGATCCAAAGATTTTGCAGAAATGTTTTAAAATCATCACAGTTTCTACAATATTTGCTTTGTTGCTTAATATATCATCAGTGCTTTTTCATTTTCTCTTAATATTGCATCATTAAGGATGGAGTACAGCTATACCCATGTGATCATTAAAATTTTTGTTTGACTTTGTCTGTTCAAGCTATCCAGAATTGTGAAGAGCCTATTGAAATCTCCCACCAGTGTGATATTTGTCCACTTCTCTCTCTAATTCTGCTAAGTTTTGGTTTGAAATTTTGAAGTTATTTTATTATGGGCACACAGATTTAATAGTTTCATTTTCTTATTAAATAAACTTCGTATGATTTGTAGTAATTCTCTTCATCACTTACAGCCCTTTGTGAATTATTCTTTCATTTTGGGTATCTATAGTTATTCTAATTTTCTCATGCTTAGTATATTTGCTTCTTTTATATTCAGCCTTTCATACCATAATATTTTCATATAGCTTAAGTAAACAAAATATAGCTAGGCTCTTATTTTTATTGGTGATTCAGACATCTGGAGAACTCAGTTGTCAAGTTTAGTGAGCTTTCTTAATATTGTGGTATGTTTATTGCCATTTATATCCTCACTTTATAAGCCCATCAAAGTGATGATAACAATATGAAATAATTGTTTGTTCAGCACAGCACATCTGTGTCAGAGTGGTTCAGTCTACTCCTGTCTCTCCTGAGAAGTCCTCAAATATTAGTCTTTTATACCTCATGACTTAATTTTTTTAGCTGAGTGCTATGATGCAGCTACTCTTCAGATGGGACAGTCTCAGGTTCCAGACCAACCTGGGCAACTTGGTGAGATCCTAATTGGAATAAAAAGAAAATAATTGGAAAAAAAAAAAAGAAAATAATTGGGCGATGTAGCTCAGTGGTAGAGTATTTGACTACCATGTTCTCAGCTCAGTCCCCAGTGTAATTGGCTCCTCTGCAATACCCTAAAATACAACTGCATCACACTTGGAGATGTCGCACAGCTTTCTCCTCTTTTTGACCATTAGAGCAAGTTCACAACCTGGAGCTGTGTACCAGTTTCCAGAAACAACACAGTAGTGGGGCCGGGGAGATGGCTTGGTGGAATAAGCACTTCCCTGGCAAGCGCAAGGACCTGAGTTCAATCCCCGGTTCTACCAAAAAATAAAAATAAAAATAAAATAAAATAGCAAAAGGTCTTAGGGGTCGGGGAGATAGCTCAGTAGAATTAGCGCTTGCCTGGCAAGTGCAAGGGCCTGAGTTCAATCTACAAAAAAAAAAAAGAAAAGAAAAGAAAAGAAAAGAAACAACACAGTAGTGATCAACTTGCTGTAGCTAACAGCTAAGAAAGGGGACATTTATTATTTTTCAAGCAATTGTCCTGCAGTATCTTTATTTCAAGACTAATCCACTATTGGAAAAAAAAAGAATAACTTATTATAGTTCACATGAACATAAACCATCTTCTTGGAGCAAACAAAATTATAATGAAAGATTTTATTTCACAGTAACAATTAGATCTTGATTATAAAAGTCAGAGTTTGGGGGCAACTATCTAGACTGTTCTTGTCAGTAAGATGGTAAACAACAAAACTGAAAATGTTTCTTTACCTATAAGGAAAGTGAATAAAATGGGCCATCTTAGCATTATGCTTAGTTCTTTAAAAACTTGCAAATATTCTATGATTTATTAATTAGTAGGAATATACACCACACATAAACATACATTTCACTTATGGAAAAATTAAAAGTCAGAAAGTTTCTCAAAAACTTAGTACCCTATGTCTTCAATTTATACTTTGATTCTGACTTTTAGCCATAAGCTCTGGTGGGCATACCTGTACGACACTAGGGGAAATACAAAAACAAATAAAACAGCTAGAAGTGGTTCTTGAGGACAAAATACAACATGCAATTAAAAATAAAGCAAAAAGTCCCAGGCATGAAAAACAAAAAGTCCGAGGCATTAAATGACCTTATGTTGTAATTTGATTTTGTGTCTTAAGAGTTTCTAGTTTCAAACTATGCAGACAAAACTACCTAAGTAAAGTCTGAGTTAAGGAAAAGAGAACTAAAAATCTTTGAATGTTTTAGAAAGACTGTTAATTTTTAAAAATCTTAATAAACTTAAAAATATTTTTATGATAAGTGACAAATCGTGAATTTGTACATAACACTTATAAGTGAGTAAGGAAAGATTTACATCAAAAAGCTATAGGATTAAGTAGCTATTAAACCTATATATTAGGATTGTCTGAGCTAGGACCAGTGAGACAGCTTAGCAGAGTAAAGCACCTTCTTAGGCAAGCACAGGGACCACAGTATTCTCCCTGGTAGCACATGCCATACCAGCCCCGCCCCCAGAGTGGGCTGAGCCAGTCACAAGAACAACAACAACGACAACAAAAAAAAAATTGTATAAGCTAGGCAGAAAAGCTTAAATGTTTTGTGATTCCACTTATGTAAGTTAACTAGAATAGTCAAATTTCTAAAGGCTAAGAGTAGAAGGGGCTGTTGTTACAAGGGGTTGTTGTAAGCGAATAAGGAGCTATTAAGATGCAGACCTTCATTTGGGACGATGAAGACATTATGGAGATGGGTAGTCGTAGACACCACACGACCATGTGCTTGTGCTGAATGCTAACGAGCATCTCACTTAAACATGGTACATTTTATGTTATATTTTGCCATAAAATGTTCAACCAGTTTGATAATCAAACAAATGTAAGCAGTTAGGTATGGTAGCCCTGATACGCCATGCCTGTAATCCTAGAACTTGGAAGGCTGAAGCAGAAGGATTGCCAAGAGTTCAAGGCCAGCCTCATCTTCGTAGTGAGTTCAAGGTCAGCCTGAATTGCATTGTGCAACTCTGTCTCAAAAAATAAAATTATCATCAAATGTAAACAATGTTGAATTGCGGTATTTTTGCTTATCAAGTTAGCAACACAAATTGAAATTATATTGCTTGCAATAATGATGTTAAGGGAGATGAGCAACTTAAAACTGTGGTGAAAAATGTAAAGTATAAACTTTCAGATAGACAGATATATGTGTAGATAGATGTGTCTTTTGACCTTTCAATTCAAAGTAAGTGAACTTGACTAAGGAAATTATCATTCTTGCTCCTTAAAAATGTGGATTATGTAAGAATGGTTATAAAAGAAACAAATGGTGAATTAATAGAAGTTCAGCATTGTTTAATGAATTAATGGTGTGTCTGGTGGATGAATATAATACAACTATAATAATATTCATTAACTATGTTAAGTAAAATCAACTATGGCATTATATATAATATAATTTCAATTTTGTGTGCCTGGGAGGCTAGACATGGAAATGTAATATATCATTCATGATTTCTGCTGGTCAACTTAGGAGGTTCTTTTTTCTTTATATTTTTCCATATTTTCCAAATTATTTTTTACAAATTATTTTAAATCATAAAATTTGAATACTAGAAAAACAAAAATTAATCATTTTTAGGTCTTACAAAACAACATTGTCTATTTTCCCCTACCTATAATGCTGTGCTTCCAGCTCAGAAAGAGCTACTAAACCGAGGGATAGCAGCAGAAGAGCTGGCCTTTAAATTGGTTAATTAAGTGGGAAAGTGACCTAATTGCTTTTGTGGAATCAAAAATAATCAAAACTTTTGACTTTACACTTGCTGTGGGGTCACTCAAAGCCACATAAAAGAAGCAGAGTTGTCACTGGAAACTAGAAATACAGCTGCGTGGGGGCTTGGGGTGCTACACTCCTGGATTCACTGGCTTTCCTGCCATGTTTAGCAGTGAAGGCTTGGGCTACCACACAGCTCAGCTTTTAGATGAACTAGACTTTAAAAGGAAATTTTACCGTAAATATTTTAAACATCCTTATGAGAATTCAGTGTATCCAAACTCTTCTTTTGACCCTAGGACAGAACCCAGTCTGTCCCTACTTTTTGCCTCATAGCTGTCTCCTCCCACCGCAGCCTCAGGCCCTTTGCCTTTTCCTTTCACATTTCACAAGCCTTTTCTAGGGTTTAGTGGGTATCCATTGAATGGAAGTAAGGTAGGAGGATCCTTTATGCTTGGAGTTTAAGTGATTAACCAGAAAGTAGGTGCTTGTTGTATTTGTTGTACAGTCTCTGCTCCTTATTAAAAATATTTCTGGGAGTTTAAATTTACCTTCCACATATTTTAAACTAAAATATTCAAATGTTGTAGTCAAAAAGGTCTAACTGAACAAGGAAGCTACTTCAGGTAAAATTAAAAGAGGATGCATTTATTTCACTGTGTACCCTTCCTTCTTTTCTTTTCTTTTCATTTTCTTTCTTTCTTTCTTTCTTTCTTTCTTTCTTTCTTTCTTTCTTTCTTTCCTTTTCTTTTCTTTTTTTCTCTATCTTACACCTCAAGCAACTGGGTACTTAAAAGCTTTCAAAAAGGCTGAATCCCAGTTAGAATAAAAAGTGGGGAGAACCTATACAAGAGTCACTGTAGTTAGAAATAAATGCATGCTCTAAGCACATTTATGCAATCTCAAATTTGATTATTGTTCTTAATTAAATACTGTTTAACAATATTTTTAAAACTTTTTCTTTGTCATTACAAATCAAAATAATTTTCCCAGTAATTTCACAGTGTTCCATTAAACACAAATTATATTACTTGTGTTCCAAGTGCAGCAGAATCTTTAGTTCCTAGGGGAAAGAATTAAACTTTCAGAGATTGCTTGACCTCTATCTCTAGAGCAGAGGTTTGAACTAATTCTTTGGGGCTAAATTAAGCTCAAAATTGAAAATCAATAGGGTTAGACTTTTTTGAAAGATTAGTTACCAACATATAAAAGTAGGAGACTGGATTTTTTTTTT
>NW_004524629.1:557235-573750 GCF_000260255.1 Octodon degus
ATATATATATTTAGAAATATCATGCTGAAAATGAAAAAAAAAATCTAAATATTGCAAGATACTCCTGAGTGTAACCTCCCTGTATCTGATGCCCAAACTGATGAAGAAAATAATACAGGTCCTTGTGTGAAGTCTAAAAAAAAAAAAATCTACGACAGAGAACAGATAATTAATTCCAACAGCCACAAGGCCTCGTGGAATCTGTGGCAGGCTGTTATTCTCACGCACTGAAGAGCTTTTGCGGGATGCGACCATTGGTGGGGAAAGGGCTACAGTGCAAAAGTAACTTCTGCAACTTAGAGTCTGGTGTTGAACACCACAGCTTCAGTTAACGCACCTCAGCTGGCAAACTCAGACTAACCTCAGCCCCCTGTGATAGACAAATGAAACCACAGGTGACAGCTGAAGTTTAAATGAAGAGGAAGCACTCTAGGCTGGCCCAGGGACTTGCTTTCATCTGGCTGGTAAACATCACTGCCTGTCCATAATCCTAATGACATTAGTGCTCCTTTCTTCCAATATCAGTAAAGCCTGATCAGATGCAGGAAGATGAAAATCAAGGTCTTGTTTGGTATTGTTTTAACCTTCTCCTTAGTGGTATGTATGTATGTATGTATGTATGTATGTATGTATAGTACCAAGGATTGAACTCAGGAAGCAAGCACTTATTCTACGGAGCTATCTCCCCAGCATTGGTGATATTTAAATAGGAATCTCATGTTCTACTCTAGTGTGCGCATTTAACGGGATGGTCAACGGTCAACCCTTCCATATCTGCAGCTTCCCTCTCCATGGATTCAACCAACCATCAATCAGCAATTATTTGAAAAAAATATTTACCTGTACTGAATAGACACAGGCTTTTTTCTTGTTATTATTCCTGAAACAATCTTGCATAACACAGAATTTATATTACACTAGATATTATATTAAACTAGAAACGCTTTGAAGCCTAAGGTTGCATGAAAATATTGTGTTATTTTATATGAGAAACTTGAGATTTGAATATGCAAGGGTTGAGGGATGCGCAACTTGGCACCGGGCCACTGATGATGCCGAGGAAGCGGTGCAGGATGGTCTTGGTGGCTTACACTACTGAGCACTTACTATGTGCCAACCACTATGTGTGCTGTTTTATTTTATTTGACTTTATTTGGTGCCAGAACTTAAACCCAGGCTTTGAGCTTGCCAGGCAGGCACTGTGACACTGAGCTATATCCCCAGCTTGAACTGCCCTATTTCAAAAAAGAAATTGTAGTTTTCAAGACTCAAACAACATACTCCTCTCAAAGACAGTAAATGACCTGTTCCAAAAACTCCCTTTCAGCCACTATTCCATAAGGGTGTCAGCCCTAAAATATACTACCATCCGTTTTGTTTTGTTTTTTGGTGCCAGGGATCAAACTCAGAACCTTGTGCTTGCTAGGCAGGCCCTGATGCCGCTGAGGTAGCTTCCTGGCCCCATACCATCCATTTTAATTTGAATTAAAACTATGAAAATTAGGAATTGGCCCTAATCACACACAGGCTGTGACAATAGACCAAAGAGTTGAAGCAGACAAGAGTCAGTAAAGGTCAACACAAATTGATGAATTACCAAGAAAGATGTCTTTGAAGTTACTAATGACTACTGTATTGTATTATGAACAATAGCATACACAATACAAACCTCCAGAGAAATTTATTATTAGGAATATCCAGCCCACATAGGAATCTCAATACAGAATATTCCTTCATTTCCAATATGTATGTAAACAATAAGCATTAAGTGCTTATTCTAGGGCCGGGGAGATAGCTCAGTAGAATAAGTGGTTGCCTGGCAAATGCAGGGTCCTGAGTTCAATCCCCGGTACCACACATACACAAAAAAGAGTTTATTCTAAGAATTATGTACACTTTGGGAGAAATGCCTAGGATATCTATATTTCCTAGGTTTGAATAAGAAATAAAAGAAACGAGTATATTTCAGAGGCATATGTTCCTAAGTGTGAAGTTTACACAGTAACCTGAGCAGTCTTTTCAAAACCCAGAGCAGATCAAGGGATGCTTTCTTACATTCAAGCAGATTCTCACCTTTAAGAGATTTTAAAATCCTTAGCATAGTCATGCAGGGAATTGAAACTTTTTAAACTTACTTCCCTGGCCTCCTTTAGAATCACATTCCCCCTTGCTGGCAGTTGAGAGCATCCAGGGACTACACATAAGTGGGCAGGTTGGTTTCCTTGGGGCAGGTCAGAGCTCCACATCCAAGACCCCTCTTCGCTGTTGCTTTCCCCCACCAGGCTGCGAATTTCTGGTGTGCAGAGGCCAGACAAGCCCCAACTGCCACTGTGTCCCCAGCAGTGAAGTAAAACCCTGGGAAGACGCAACTGCAGAGTGGGAGAGTCCACTGCTCTCCAGAGTTGAACCCTACTTTGGCTGTATTAGGGAGCTATGGGTGGTGTTCGCATTTTTATCTTGTGTTATTGAAATTATTAGGGTAGGGTTTGTTAGATAGCTCAGTGGAGTAAAGCACCGGCTTAGGCAGAAACAGGGACCTAGGTTCCATCCCCAGTGTGCTGTACTGGTCCCACCCCTGGGGTGTGCTGAGACAGCGATTGAGACCGGGGGTGGTGGCATGCAGCTGTAATTCCAGCTCTTGGAAGGCTGAAAACAGGAGGATCACTATGAGTCCGATCTAGTAGTGAGACCCTGTACTAAATACATTTTAAAAAAGAAAAGAATTATTAGGGTAAAGAAAGTATTTGTAAATTAAGAGAAGGCTGTGAAATGGACATGTTTGAAGCTGTGTCTAGGAGATTAATATCTTCCATTTATATTAAGCCTCTTTAAGAACAAACTCTGATCTCTCCTCTTCCATCCTGTGACCTGCTTTGTGGATCATATCGAACACATATTTTTACTTTTCTGTTTATTGTGCAGCTTTGCAAACAGGAAGCAAATGTCAGGAGGAAAAGGATGTTTGCCTCTTTTTCACTGCTTTATCTCTGAAAAAGCATTGGGCACATGGCAAATGCATTCTTTGTAGATGAATGAGTTTAGGTCAGTTTTCCTTGCCTAGAGATAGCAGGCAGAAATCATAGGTTTACTTCAAAGTACATTTTCTTAAAAATCCTGTTCTGGAATTTTAGAAAACCTCACCATGATTGTATTCTGTTGTGACTATTTTCTTTTTTTTCTTTTTTCACTTTTATGCATTTGGTGCAGGGTCTCACTACTCAGCTCAGACTTGTAGCGATCCTCCTGCTTTCAGCCTCCCCAGCGCTAGGATTACTGGCGTGCACTGCCACACCTGGACTCGCACCTGTGGGCTGGGCCGGTGCAGCATGTGGTGCTGCTATCTCGACAGCCCGCTACTGTGAATATTTTATATGAGGCTTCTTAAGTTATGAGAAGCCTCCAAAATCTACAATGTCTCAGAGTCACCCGAGGGAAGGGGGAAATTGCAGTTCCCATAGAAGAGTCTAGGAGCCAGGGAGAGAGCTCAGTGCCATAAGTGCCTACCTGGCAAGGGCAAGGTCCCAAGTTCTATCCCTGGTAGGGCAAAAATTAATAAATATTCATAGGAGACTCTGAATATACTGAATCTTCATCTCCGGCCCTGGTGTAGAACAGATCCAGGGATAGCATTGAGTTTGAGTCCCAAGACCACAGTCTGAAAGACACTAACTCTAACTGTCCACAGTTGGTCTCTCTGTACACGTCAGTTAAAGACTCAAGCCCTCTCTACAGCAGAAGGCCTTTGCTACGTACCAAGCAAGAAATAATGAAATGTCCAGAAGACTGGCACATTCTTTCCCCATTTTTCAGATCCATCCTTGTCCACTTCTCCTCCACTACCACAAACATTTGCAATGCCTACCCAAGAGAGATGGGGGGGAAAAAAAGGCGCAGAGCCACCAAGAAAAAAAAGGGAAAGTGCACGTTGTCCCAGCGTCCAGAAGAGACGCCTCCGCCAAGGAAACACCTCTTGGCCTTTGCCTTAGCCCCGGGGCCAATAGCTGGCCACTTTTAGTCGCTTCCCGCTGTAGACGTGGAGGTTGAGGGAGAACATTCCTCTCTTTCCTCTCCTGGGGAGGAGGCGCAGGGCGGGGCCGGGGGAGCCCGGGGCGGGGCCGGGACCTCGGCCAAGCGGGGCGCGGGTCTCGCTCCTCCCCTCGGGGTGGACCCAGCGGGAGGGCGCGGCGGGCGGAGAGAGCCTCGGGCTGTTCGCTCCGGTGAGAGGGCGGTGAGAGGTGCTTTCTTCCTTTCAGCCTTTGGCCATGGCCGGGGTTCATAGCAGCGAAAGCAGCCGCCCCAGGGCTCCTCTCCCCGCTCCCTGAGAGCCTCCTATTCGCAATCTCTAGAAAAACCTGCGTGTCGTCTGCGGCCCTGGGAGAGGCGGGAGAGGCGAGCCAGGATGCGCTGAGGACCGCCGGGACTCAGGTCCCGAGCACAGCCGTGGGTCCCGGCGCAGAAGCTGAGCTGCCTCCGGCTGCCTCGACGTCTCTCCTGCGAGCTTGCCGCCCTCCGCCTCCCTGGATGTGCAGAGAGAAGCTAGACATCATGATCCTAACACGTAAGCCAGCCCTGAGCCTAGCTGGAGGGCGGCGGGGGCGTTTGCTGCGGATGGGACGTGCTCAGCAGAGGAAATGTCATCCGGCCTTGCCTAGTCGGCACTGCCGTTTTTCGCTTTGGAAACGCTTGTGTAGGAGTCGCCTGAGTTCTGGGGCTCGGAGGGCCTGCGTGTGAGAGAAGCAGAGGTCGGAGTTTGGAGAGGGAGGTTTGGATCGAGGTCTTACTGAACCGCGCATTGCCTGGGGACCGCGGGCCGGCGCCGGGTGAGCTGGGAAGGGCTGCAGGCTCGGGGCGCGCCGGGACCCTTGGGGGCGCCAGGTCCGCGGCTGTGCTATTCGCATTCTAAGTCCCAGGCGCTAGCCTCTGGTCCGACGGGCGCAGCGGGGTGCCCTTGCTACTTACCTTTCTTTGGGGACCGATCTGGGGGAGTTACCGTGGTTCTTCAGCCTGCAAGTCCAACTTCGGCGTTGATTTCAGGAACATTGTAGAGGTTAGTAGCACTGGCAAGTGTTTTGTGGCACTTTTGGTAGTCATAAAAGGTTAACTTCGGACCTCTTTGAAGAAATATTTGAAAGCTGAGCTTTAACTGAGACTGAGCCAGTAAAGTCTGGGTTTGGTGACTGCCCGGTGCCTAGAGAACGTAGGCGCGCATGTGGGGGTTCCTGGTGGGGAGGCGGCTCTTTTCTGCCGTGCCCTGAGCCCGGGACCTGGCTCCTGAAAAGTCCCAGGAGATGCTCCCGCCCTTGGGCAAAGACCCCGCGGAGCTAGTCCCCAGGCCGGGGCCGGAGAAAGGAAGGAAGCTCGTCGCCAGACCTTACTTATTTTTTGTACAGAGGCGACGGCCTGTTGGAACCCTGCCCATTCTGTGTCCCTGACCCCACCTGCAACGTCAGGGCCGAGGCTTTGATCTTATGGGAGGAGCTGTCTCAGGCCACAGCAAACCCCCACCCTGCCGCGTGCGTGTGTGTCTGCGCGTGGTTCAAGCGTACAGCCGCTGGTGCGAGGGGGTGAGGCTGGCAGGGTCGGAATCCTGGGTCTTCAGCTGGCAAAACCAGGGGGTGCCTGACCTCGGCTGTGCCCTCCTGCAACACGGGTAATAACTGTTGACAGGGTTCGAGAATCAGTGAGCTAGTACAACTAAAGTGCCTGCCAAGGTGTCTTGTTTTGGTATTCAGCTAAGTCCTCACTTAGGCTAATGAGTGCCAAGGAGGTGCTTGCCTAAAGTCATTAATTTCCAGTGTGGAGCAAAAGAATTTTATCCCATGACTTTTTTTTTCTGTCCCCAGTCTTGCTTTGAGTGAGTCTTTTTACATCCAACTTAGCCAGCAGATGGGTTCATTTTCTGCAGTCAGAAGTTATCTCAAGTGCTTACGGGTGTTCCTGAGGAACGCAGTGTAGACACTGCCATCCTTGGCGGAATGCATGTATGACGCACATGGATAGAGGAAAAAAGCCCACAGATCTAAAGTGTCTCAAATTACATTTTTTTTTCCTCCAAAATGCTGTTTGCTGAGGGATGAGGGAAAATAATAGCCCAGCAGAAGGCAGCTCCCCAAATGTAAATCTATCAGCGGCTCCAAGAAGTTGACAAATTCAGCGTCCATCTGGATTGCAGGCTGGTCCTCAGCAAAGATAAGTTGCAAGCCCTAAGTATGGAGGTAAGGGAGGCACCCAGGGCCATCGTGGCCCGCAGATTGCAGCAGATGGTCAGAGGGGCGCCTGGGAAGGCTGCAACCCCTCTCATGGAGGAGCTGGAGTCCCGAGGAAGAGTGTCAAATGGTTAGCAGATGTGCGATCAAAAGTTATTTCAAGACGTTTTCTGAGACTATGTTGGCAATTGTGTATTCGCTTTATTGTGGCATGCCAGATTCACAGGGCAGCCCAAGCCTGACTGCACGCTTTTTTCATTAGCACTAGGTTTGGAGTTTTACTTGAAGAGCAGAAGGCCCTCTCCCAGCTGTTTGTCAAAGTTTGCTTTTGACAAAAATTGATTTTGCTGTAATTCAAGCTGAATGACATCTTTCACTAAATAAGCTGGAAGCTCAGCGTGGTGGGGAGGTGGCCAGCTTGCTTTCCTCACTCCACAGAAGTGGAATAAGTAGGCTGCAATTTAAATCTCTCCCTGGAGTGGATGAGGAAAGAGTTTTGATGATTTGCATCTCAACGTTCCAATTGTAGATTTAGAAAAACTTAAATGGTTAAGCAATGAACTATCACTAATCAAAGGCTACATTTCCAACTTTAATATACTGGACCAAAATCAAGATTTTCCTGTGATTCTAGAGCAAGAGTGAGGCCCTTCAAGCAGAGGCCTTTGTTTGTTTTTTGGTGTTGTAGTTCGAAGACTAAAGACCAAACAAATTTAAAAGAACATTTTTACAGTGGGAGGTGTTTGGATACTTTTGGAAAATGTATTAGATTAATAGAAAGATGCTTTCAGGTGAAATAAGCTGATAATTTAAAGGGAATTTTAAGAGGTATATAGTATTTAAACTCATATTATAGAACTATTATGGGGCTTAAAGGTTATGGAAGATGCCTGAGGTTTGATGAGGTTCCAAGTAGTTTTAAATATAAAAATAAGTACTTGAGTTCCCCTGGATGTCCCCATGGAGATTGTAAACTGTGATGCAATGCTTAATTGAGAGCAGCATTTTTATGACTTAGGAGCATAAGTATCTAATTTGAAAATATTCAGGGAAGGCTGATTTGGTTCCCAAAAATGAGGACACCCGAAGTACAGTGAGCAAAGAACACTGGACTCTTCTGAAGAGAGCCTTGTTCTAGACAGGATGGTCCACTATTGTAAACACAAGTTTCTCATGCTCGGCTCTCCTTCCTAGCAACAGGAAGACGGAAATGAGGCCATGCAAAAAAGAAAGATTCTGAAGGGCTTCAGACAATACTTGATCCACCCTGCTATTCACCCTATACAGCTAGAAGACCTGCAGAAGTAAAAATAACTTCAGATGTTTCCCCTTCCTCGGTGGATATTACCAAATCAGTAGGCTGAATTCCCAGTACTTTGGAACATCAGAGCAAAACCTGGCCCCATGATGTGACTGGCAACAAGGCCCACCTCACATCAGCCTGTTCTACAGAGTATAGAGTGGGAGAGAAAGGTGATTTTCATTTTAGTATTCACATAGTCTACCCATAGGATGACTTGAATTGCAATCCAATGGGAGAGAGAATTTTTTTCGTTTCTAAACTTAGTTTTACCTCTGGATCTTTCAAACTACTTGTTTTTATCATGATCTGTCCCTGATAAACACTTAGTTTGGAGTTTGGGGACTACAGTGCAAAGGAGTAATCTATATAGCATTCAAAACTAAAACAAGATAAAGCAAACAGAAACAAAAGGCCTGTTATCTTCCTGTGGTGGTCAAGGTCAAGTTACAATGCCAACTATAAAGTGGTAATGTGTCTTCTGTCCTTAAAAAAAAAAAAAAAACAGAGATGCCCAGTGGATACCTAAAAGCACAGATTGAACCAAAACTTACATATACTGTTTCTGATGTATATGTGCTTTATCATATAAGGCTTAGTTTATTAATTAGGCCCAGGAAGATACTAATAGCATTAATAATGAAATAGGACAAGTGTTACAATATGATATAATAAAAGTATTCTTAGATCTATGAATTGTGTATTTCTGTAATTTTTCATTTGGTATTTTCAGATCCCAGGTGGCTGCAAGTAATGGAAAAGTGAGACTACTGTAGTTTGAGATTGATAAGGCAAAAGGAGTGAGAGTCCAGCTGAGGCGAGCCATCCTGTCTGTCAGCACTTTTTCCTTGGTGGCACCTTGTGTTATTATTAGGGATTATTCTAATCAATGATAATGGTTAGTGAGTCGGAGGGCTGGGACTTTAATTAGCTCTGCTCTGTTTGAACCTTTTTTTCACCTGCTCTGTCTTCCTGCCTTCATAATTAATGCCAGGCAAGAAGAAATCTGCATAGTTAGCCTATATATTTTTGTAGATCCTCATAAGCAACAGTCAGACTCTTCTAGAATAGCTCATAGAGAGCTTTACAATTACTTTGCAGGTTTTTTTTCGGGGGTTGTTTGTGCTCACAGACAGGGAGCTATATAGCATTAGGTTCTAGGAAGGACAAAGTAGTAGCTTTTATGTCCCATCACTGGGGCCTAGTGAGGAGAGACATAAGCCCCTGTCTTTTCCATTTGGGGAAAGGTTGGGACAGCACTTTCTGAAAGCCTAGCCTCTATTGACTGACTGTACAATAATGCTTCTTCTGTGAAGGTATTTAAAATTATATTTTTAAGGGAAATGTTTCAGCCAAGTATCACTGAAAATAGCTAAACATCATTTTGAAAAGTCCTTTCCTACTAGGAACTAGTTTGGGGGCACCTCAAATAAAGCCTTGCTAAAGTCAAGCCAATACAGCAAAAATCAGTTTCTTTTAATCATGCACCCCCTGCTCCCAGACTTGGCTTCTTAGTGGACAGTGAGCTCGTTTCCTTTCCTGTGTACCTCTGTTCAGTGGCCTGTTCATGCTTTCCCCTCCTCCACCTGGAGAACCAGAGAAAAACCAAAAGCTAATTGAAGGTTGAGGCTTGCAAAACTGAGTCCTCAGCTGCCTTTGCCACCTCCCATCCACATTTTGTTCTCTCCCTGCCCCACCCCCGAGTGTCCTGTGGAGCTCGCTTCCTGAAGCTTGTCAGAAAGGCGCCTTCCTTCTGCAGGAGACTAAAGGATGTCTATGGGACAAAAGTTTTCCACACCCTGAAGTTGTAGCATTTCCCAGGCTTGCAGCACTTAGGAAGCCAGAAAGGAAGAGACCTGGGGCAAAACGGCTGTGACCCATGCGCTGGGCTGCTCTGCAGCCACCATGTGCCTTTGTCACACTCAAGTGACAAAAGAGAAGATGTTAAAATCCTAAATCTTCCTTACTGCCTGGATCTGGGAAAATAATGACCTCATTAGAGATGTCGTATATGGTGTATGCACAACCCCCCTTCTGAAACTATATAGCATGGAAAAGGGATTTTGTGTAGTGCCTGTATGTTTGTAAACATCATTCCAGCACAAATTCCACAACTTCACAAAAGCCAGCCTGGAAGGGCAGAGCTTCTTTTCTGCTGAGGGGCAGCTGAGGTTGAGTGGAGCCAGTGACTGGTCCAAGGTGTGAGCGGGCTGAATGGAGCCTCAGCTCCCTTCCTCTGTGGGTCTGGAAATAAGGCGGGGACAGAAACAATGAGGCTCCAATGTGTGTGTGTGGGGGAGGACATTAACTTAAATGTAACTGAATTAAATTGTGATCAATTAGAATTTGTCCTTAGTGGACTGGGTGTTAAGAAAACAATTCCTCAAGTGGTCTAGAAAATAGGAAGTCTTAATTTTTCTTCTTTTCTGGCCCAACGCTGAGCATAGTAGGGTCTAGAGATGTAGGTAGGTCATTTGCCTGGCATGTGTGAGGTGTTGGGCTCAGTCTGGGTCACCACCAAAACAAAGAGCAGATGCCAAACTGAGTAGAGCCTTGGAAGTTAGACCCAGAGACCTGGAGTGGCTTATACTTTTGAATAGTATCAGCCGTGCTTTTAATTTCAGTGAGCCCAGTGCAACTTGATATTTACTATAGTATTAAAGTTTTGATTGTACTTTATGAGGCAGAAGTCAAGTGTGGGAGAGCCAGTCTTAGCAAATAACTTTTGTGAACATACATAAAAATGGTAACTGATAAGTGTACAGGCCCTTTGTGTTGAAGACAGGGTCACTCCAAGTGTTTTTCCTTGAATATATTGTTTTAAATGATATGGGTTATATAATCTTAAGGCATCTGCTTCATTTTTCAAAAAATGAGGCCCAGAAAAATAAGGGCCCTTAGAAATATGTTACCTAGATAGTTCTCTTTCTTTAAAGTCTTCTCAACGTATGCAGTTGTCATCTTTAAAGGAGTTACTATTGTAAGAACTATTCGAAACCATTTGCTTAGTGTTGTTTGAAAGTAAATATTTGATATAGAATACTTGAAATATATGCTTGTAGGTACAGATAAATGTGTGTGCATATGTGAGGTGTGAAACACAGTGGAAAGACGTAAAGGTGCAGTCTCCATTTCCTGGTTTGCTTGCATCTCTTTTGACCTGTTTATGCCTGATGGCAACAGGTACCAATTTATAATCAGTCCACAGAAATTTTCTGTTCCTGGCAGTCAGTGGGTCAGCGCAGAGCCCTGTCACTCGGGGCTCAGATGAATACGGAAGAAGGAGAGAGAGAGCGCATACTTGGTGTTAATTCCTTACCTTCTTGTCCTGAGTTGTGTGTTAAGAACCATACTCTGCAAAAGCTTGTCCTAAGTGATCCTCAAAGAGAATTTCAATCAATTTAATTGCTCCATTGCTACAGTGTCACTTCCGGTACTTGATTCCAGGTGTAAGTTTTCAGAGTTTGTCTCTGGAGGCCGCCTTCTTTCAAAGCAAAACCATTACTGTCATCACATCACAAAGGGAAAAATGGTCCCTCCCTTTACATTATTTCCAGGAATGTTCTTTACTAGAAAGCAACCTCTCTGTCTCTGCACATCAAGCAGGAGAGAGGTGATTGAGGATTTAAGAAAGAAAACAATGCCCAGCGTCCCCTTTCTTACTAGGACTGAGAGCCAGTGCAGATATGAAAAGTGAGGGCGCTGATGTGGCAGCCTGCTGTGCTCTAAGCTGGGGGTCATAGCTGTGTGGTCCTGAGTCCTGAACATATTACCCCAAGTCTTAATCATCTTTTTCACTTAAAAAAGGAAAAGATACAAAGTTCCAAAATGCACCTGGGAGCATTTAGTTCCCTGGTGCACTGGAATCCAGCCCGCTGCTTTACCTGGGGGAGCACTGTGAATATCAGGAAACACAGTAAAATTCTTGAGCATTTTTATGTGCTGAAATGTTATCCTGTGTCGATTAAATTATCTTAGACACACACTTAGACACAAACTTTTGGCTTGGTGTTCTTTAGAATATTAGCACACTCTTAATGGAACAAATCAGAAAATCCTTTAAAAAGAGCATTTAATGTTTTAACCGTAAAAACTTCAGTAGGTTTACAAGATTGAGAGGATACTCAGAGACATTTCTAGTCACTCCATAGCATATTTCATCATGGCCACTTTGGTAGCAGTCAAAGCATTTTAAAACTTGGGCTAGAAAGGTGTCAATCTGCATCATTTGTTGTAAATATTGCTTGAAACTTTTCAGTGTCATATATGAGGTGTGATAAAAGTGCATTTGAATATTTTTGAAGATTTATTACAGAAAATAATATAAGAAGACACATAACCACTAATCCCCATGAGAATATCACCCTTGCTTCAAACACATCCTACAATTCTTCCCACTTCCTGAGGCAGCTCCGGAAGCCCTTTTTCATGAATGTCTGCAGTTGCATTGTTAGATCTGCCTTGAAAGGCTGGGTTTATTGCAAATGTTTCACTTTCGTGGTCCTTTTCACCTTGGTGGGGGGAGCCAGAAGAGGCATGCTCCCAGACCCAGCAAGTAGGAGAAGGAGGCACACCATGAGGTTTCTTTGGACATAAATTCCCATAGACATTTGGAATCAATTTCAGGCAGCTACAAAGACTCACGAAAGACTTCGAGAGCTACTTGAGAAAGTGGGGAGAACAATGGATCGCGTGTGTTTGGTGTCAGGAAGGGCATTTAGAAGGGATTAGCAGCAGTGTGCCCTGTGCTGTAATCATTTTTTTAAATTTTTATTTAAGCATTCACTGTATGTTTTGATTGTACTTTATGCATGTACATATACATGTATGCTTTACACCTCAATGTGTACTTATATTTAAGCATACATATGTACACATAAGTGGATATCTATGCCAGGTTACAATGTAAAATGTATTTATTGTGGCTCCAAAGCAGAAAAATTAAGACCATTTGACTAGAATGAAAATCATATCAATAGTTAATTTCTTTTTTAGAGGGGGTACCAAGAATCAAATTCAGGACCTTATACTTTCCAGGCAGGCACTGTTCCACTGAGCTAAATCCCCAGCCTTAATAATTCTTTTCTTTAAGTAACATATGCTTATTGGGCAGCATCTCTGCCACCAACTAGTACAGGTGCTTAGGATGTATTAGAGAATAAAATATAAACAACAGCAACAACAAAAGAACTGTATGGAACTGGCACAAAAAAGAAAAGACAATGAACATAATAAAAAAAAAAAGTACTGTAGAAAAAGAAAAAATACAGGAGGAAAAGCAGTGGAGAGTGAGAAGAGGCTGCAATGTCCAGACTACAAGGTGGAGGGTCCTAGTTTAGGACTTTGGATTTTGGTGCTGAAAGGGTCTCATTGTTACAGCCTGCTCAGAATCACATAGGACCTAACAAACACAGAGACCTTACAAGAGCTCTTTGGAAACAATCTCCTTCCTAACTAGAGGGAAGAGGATCATCAGGCACTCTGTACCCAGCCAGACTGCCTCACACCTGGCTTCCTGTTTCTGGGCAGGAACTTGGGTCTTTGATTGTTCCTGAGTGTAGTTGGCAGCACACTTAGTTCAATAAATAAATATTGAGTGAAGGGGGAAGTGGGGGGCTTGGCTTCACTTAAGTGTGTGACTAGACTAGAATACGCCTCTTGATGGCTTTGGTTTGCTACTGGTCAGCCCCACAGCTACATCTCTGAATGAGTGGTTGACCAGTCACCCAGAAACTTCCTAACTGTTTTTTGACCTTCAGAATATGTGAATATGAGCAGGATATGTTTGGAAATTTTTAATCACCTAAGGGTAGGAATGCTACTACTTGCTGTTGAAATCTTTACTGTGATTAGATAATGTTAGAGTTTAATAAATATTAAGGACACCTTCTGCCTTCTGCTAGCTGACTTAGCCCTCCTTGGAACGCGTTTTACATAGATAATTCCTGATAACCAGTCTCTGGCAGTTGTATGCATGTTTAACCTTTATTTGTATGATAGCAAAGAGAAAGGATTCAAGTTATAATGCTTAGTCTGCATTTGAGGGAAGGAAAATATTAATGAACTGTTGTCTTTCTTTTGCATCTTCGAACAAATAAATGTATATTCATTCCAGTATACAAAAAGGAGTCTTTCAGCAGGAATTAAGAAACAGGAAGTGGGAGGGGGTGTTGGAGGCAGAAGAGAGAATACAGGCCTTGAGGACTGAGAGAGCTAGCTGTCCTGGGAACTCTGAGTGTCCCTTCAGAGACCTGCCTCCTAGCAGTAGCAAGAACAGACAGAGATTGAGTTATGAAGACTCTGGGATTTGAGGGATTAGGATTGTATGCTAAAGTCAGTAGAAAGTCACCGAAGAACAATAAAATAAAAGCCAGTGCAATGGTTCAGGGATCCTCTTGGACCAGGACAGACTTGTTGGGGGTGGGGTATAGGGCTTATCGGTGGGTTCAATTAAAAGGTTGATAGAATAATCCAGAGAAAGAGAACAAAGGACAAAGGGCAAAGAATATAACTCAGCAGCACAGAGCCTGCCTGGCAAGCCCAAGACCCAGAGTTCGATTCCCAGCACCAAAAAAGAAAAGAAAAAGAAAAGGAGAGGGGAGGGGAGGTTAGGAAAAGGGAGGGGAGAATGGAAAGCAAAGGAAAGAAATATGAGAAGTGTGGTCTCTGAGTTCTCAATCCCGGCTGTGCTTAAACATATTTAGGGCATTAATAAAATCATGGCCAGGCCCTCTCTCTCCTGTGTAAATCAGAAGAGCTAAGAGCGCATGCTTGTTAGCATTTTTTACAAAGCCTTCCAAGATATCCAAGATAGTGTCTTTCCCTCAGGGCTGAGAGTCACTGAGATCTCCTTGCCTTTTTCCAAGTATTCAAGGCCGTCATCGATTGCCTCCTCAGGTGAGCTGCCTACCAAGTAAAGATGCGCTGTTATTAAAGCCATTTTATCAGGTCTGCCTGAATGACTGCCGTGCAAACCATGCATGGTACTCTGGAAAAGTCAGGAGGAATGATAAGGAGCAGCTTTTTTTGAAGGAATCTGAGTCACTCAGGAGCAGGAATGAATGTGGGCTTGGTTCAGAAAGCCCCGCCTGCCCGCACAGAGCTGCAGTGACTTTCTGTCATGATGAAAGCACCTGTCTGTGAACTTTGCTCACAAGTCTGTCATAGTCAGGAAACCCAAGCAATGGGGGATAAACACTTGAATTTTTGTAATATTCCTCTAGTTTCTTAGAGTTGCTTTGAAGAAACAAACTCGGTGTATCCTTTGCATGAACCCTTAATTTGGTAACAAACTAGGAGGAAGGGAAGAAACCTAAGAGATCTTGCTAATGAAGGTAAAGCAGGTGGAAACATCCTGCTGTACTCAGATCCTTAGCTGCTACTTAGCAGGCTACATCACAAGCTCAGCAGAGTGATGACAGGCGTGGGGGTGGCTGAAGAATAGTGGCATACCAACGTGCAAGTGAACACAACCTGACCACTCCCAACCATACACCAAAGGGTCTCCCAGCCCTCACTTGTCTACACATAGATGCTTTGTGAAAGGACCAAAGACTAAAGCTGGTTCCAATAAAAATTTCCTGTTTCCTCTTTAATACATTTGTGTGTTGCTTGCTCAGAGAAAACCCACATATAAAAGTTTCATTGTATTTCCATTGTGCTTTTACTTTCTAATGGCATTTCTGCCCAGCAGGGAATTTATTCTTTTAATCACCCTCATAATTTTTCTACCACCATCCATACATACTAAAACAAAACTTATACCCCACAAACAGAACCAGTTAGACATCTCCAAAATGAACTTGGGGATATCTTAAGAGGATTGAAACAGTAGCTATATGGTTTTCTTTAGTATTTTAAACTTTGTTCATTGCTATGTATTTTTTTAAAGAAAGAACCTATATTGCATGAAGAAACACATTTCTGTAGGTTTTTATCCACTCTCTCACTATGGCATTTGGATGTTAGGAAGCTCATTTTTAAGGAGAGATAATCCTGCCTCTGCCTGTTTCTTATCATTTTATCTTGTGGATGATATTAGTGCCCCACATCTGAGGATCAGTCAGTCTGAGTAGTGCATGAATGAGTATGCATTCAGTGCTTAGACAGAGCCTTGTGTTGGACAGAACATTTAGGTTGGAACCTTGTGATGAGTGAAATTTGACCTTGAAAGGTGGGAGGACATTTCGGCTTGGGGCAATCACAGGGTGTGCGTGAGGCTGAACACCAAGTTGTTTTGGCTAGCAGAGTGGATTACAGAAAACTGAAAAAGTGAATGTGGAAGCCACATGGTGAGCCTAGGAAGCCCTGTAGAGGTGTTTAGACCCAACTCTAGGCAGAATGTGAGGGATAGGATCAAAAATGTAGCTCAAAAGTTTAGTGAACCCAGCCCAGGTTTCATAGAGAAGAGCAAAAATAGACCCAAATGAGGAAGTGGAACTGAAAACTGTTCCCTACCTGCAGAGGACATAGATCTAGGTTCATTTCATAGGAAACATAATACATGAATAAGAGTGAGGTCTACAAGTGTTCCATTAAAAAAAATCTGTGATAACTTTTTAGAGTTTTCTAATTCTGATTTCCATTGAGTTAAATTCTCATTTGTTCGTAAAGCAGGATAATATTTCAGTGTGTGAACATTAGCAGAGCTTGTCTACATCCTGTTGTTTTCTATCTAAGAGGCAAACATTCGCATCTAAGAGCTGCGATGAAGAAAAGGGAGGATCGAATTGCCTAGTCTCTGTGGTTCTTGAAAATACTTTTTAGCTATTATGTCAGTTGTTAATGAGATCATCTGCTGAAGAAGCAAACCTGTACTCAAACACATTTCTTTCTGACCAAGTGGCATGATCTGGTTCAACTTTTGGTTGTGTGACAGCTTTTCATTTTTTAAGTGGTGCCAAGAGATCATACATTTGATGTTCTTGGGGGCCTGCCCATTAGCTCAGGTGTTTAAGTGCCTGTTGAAACAAAGCAGTCATGCTCAGGATGCTGTGGTTCAATCCCCTC
>NW_004524629.1:573851-582816 GCF_000260255.1 Octodon degus
GAAATTACTCCTCCAGACTTTTCTTTTTTTTGTTTGTTTGTTTTTTTCAGAACCGGGGATTGAACCGAGGCCCTTGCACTTGCCAGGGAAGCACTTATTTCACTAAGCCATCTCCCTTGCCCCGTGGTATTATAAAAATAGATGTGAAAGATTTTGAGAACAGTATCTTACATCTTTTATGCCTCTTAATATGAAATCATTTTAATAAGAAAATCAGGAACATGCTTGAAATAGGTGGTAAAATCAGCTGGTGAATTGCTGTCTCATGAAGACATTTGTATGTGTGCTTCCCTGATGTCCCATTTAAACATAGTCAAAAGAGGATAGACAAGGGCTGGGAAGATAGCTCTGCAGTCTAAGCACCTGCCTATCAAGCACGAGGACCTAGGTTTGATCCCCAGTACCACATGCCTTGCCGGCCCCAGAACACAGGCGCAAGGGAAACCGGGCGTAGTGACACACACCTGTAATTCCAGTGTTGGGTAGGCAGAGACAGGAGGATCACTGCAAGTCTGAACTGCATAGCAAGCAAGATCCTGTACCAAATAAATAGAAAGAGGATGGATAGCCGATGGCTTACTAAGTAAAATATGAAGAACACAAGCATTTTTATCTTTTTTCAATCTGTTGTTCGATGTCTAACAATCCATTGAGTGACTTTTCAAGGCCTAAAAACTGATTTATTTAAAGCATTATCTAAAGCAGCATAATTTTCTTTATATCCTCAAGAGTAGGAATAGGACATGGAAATAGCAGAAAAAGTAATTTCTTCCTTCTTTAAAATAAAATGTTGAGTTTTTGTTTCTTTTTCCCAGAAGTACAGTTTTTCTACATAGTATTTCTTTTATAAATTTATTTAAAATTTCCTGAGTCCCTTCTGGCTAGGCATGGCTAGAAATACATGAAAATCTGTTACCCTCTAATAATTCACATGGGCACATTCTGTCTGTCCTTTTATTCAGTACAAACATTGGTTGCACTTGCCAAACATATCTGCCCTCCATCCTTCTCCCCACTGTAGTTCCCAGTCTTAGGCAGAGTAATAAATACCGCTTCATCTCTTCACTGAACAACTCCAGAAAGTAAACTTCTCTATGCCTTTGCATTCAACTCCAGGGCCATAATTGTTTTTAGCCCGGGTATTAACTAACTTGGAAAATCTGGGGTTGTTTTTCTCTTTGGTGTGCTTGATAAGGACATTCGTCCCCACTTTAGTGAACTTGAGTTTCTTAATTACCGTTCTCGAAAAGCCAGTGAGCTCATGAAATGCTAGGTGGAAACTGCTGCTTTGAAACCAGCGAGTTCCTTACACAGAGGTCAGTTCTGTATACTTTTCCTAATATTGACCGTTGGCCTCACATCCAGCTCTGAGGAGAGATGCTTAATAAAGACTCTAATCTAGGATGATGTAAGCAATGTCAAGATGCTTGTGAAGAAGCAAATAGCTGGATATAGGAAGAGGAGTTGAAAGGAATATTTTTTATGCAAACAGAAAAACTAATTAATGTGTCCAGGACCACCTCTGTGAGTCAGTTTTAACAAGAGTGTAAATATGCACTTGAGTGAATTTTAACACCAAATGTCAGTTACTCTTGGCCTGTTTATTTATCAACACTATGTACTAGAAGTTCAACCACAGAGAAGCAGGAGCTTTACTAGGCATCTCAGCTTGCCAAGATTGTCGGGTTTAGTGACTTCATTCCCCCTGGGTGTGTGAAAGCCTGGGGCCTTCTCTTGCAGGATCAGCATCCCGCACTAAGAGGCAGGGCCCAGCATCGGGGCCTGAAGGAGGAAGAAGATCACAAGTTTCTTCCTAGCTCAGACAACTGACAACTGGAGACCCTATCTCAACATTTTAAATAGACTAGGGATGCAGGTCAATGCAAAGGCCCTAGGTTCAATCCCCAGTACTGCAGAAAATAAAGAAAGAGCCCATTGGGACCACAAACTCTTTTGGGGGATGAGGGACAGAGTTCTGAACCTCTCAGGTACTGGGTGTACTTGTTGAAATGAAAAACAAATCCAGTTGGGCCAGCCAGACTTAAAATTAGTTGTTCAGTCTCTCTTTGGTTTTCTCATGGTGCTGTGATTTTAATAATCATTTTAACCTGAGCACATGAGAAGCAGCAGGCGAACCAGTTGCCCGGACCTCATTTCTGTGTTGTCTTTCATGTGAAGATTCATAATCATATACACTTGAAAAAAGTCTGAAAACATGCATCAGGATTTAAACAGCTTGAATTAAATAAGATTTTTTATATTTGTCTATCCGTATTCTCTATAGAAGTCATGCTTTGTTTATATAATACAGTAAAGTTAATTTATTAAGAAAAAGACCAGGCCTGAACCCATCCATTCAGAAAGCTTCAAATTATAGAAACAATACTGTTCTATATGAGTGACCGATTATACTTTCTTTGGCCTACATTCTTTATTCTGAGGTGAAGCTGAGGCTTATAAGTCAAAACAAAGGAACTTAACTTGCTGTCCACCAGTTTATACAGAACCTACAGTATCTATGACTTTTTTAAACTAAGATCTGTTAAAAAAAAAAATGTTTCAACAGATGACCGTGTACAATACCATGTGGTGAAAATTCAGACTTATTAAATGACAAACTTGTTAAATCTTTAAAAAAGAAAAGAAAAAGAAAAGCATGTGAGGTGCATACGGCTAACAGTTTGTCTTTCATTTTATTCTAGAAATTGAAGCCAAGGAAGCTTGCGACTGGTTGCGAGCAACTGGTTTCCCCCAGTATGCACAGCTTTATGAAGGTAAGCCAGAAATACCATTTTTCTTAAATTGATGTAATCATAACCTTTGATTCAGGGCTCATGAGTATTTATTGATCCATGATTTATTTCCAGACATGTTACAAATTAATTTGAATAGTTAAGTATTTTACTTACAAACATAATATGATGAGCGCTTGAGACCCCACCTCTCACAACAGTGGTTGGGCCCTTGGTAATGACGCTCGCCTTTGTGCTCCGACTCTGTCCTCCTCCCAGGAATTGCCAGCATTCTGAAACATCTGTGATTTTCTTGCTCCCCTTTTGTATTGTTTTACAGTATATCCTAAAAAGTATATTTTGATAAAGTTGTGTTTACTTTATTGAAAGGGGTATTATGTTGTTTGTATTCTTGGGGGATTTAATTATTTTTTTTACTTAATGTTGTGTTAGTATTTTTCTGAACTTAGAGTCCCTACAGTTCATTCACTTTCATTGCTCTATGAGATTTCCACCCTGTGAATAGATCACCACAGTGCGTTCCTACCCCTCTTACTTATTGTTCTGGTTGCTGCTGCACCATACTTGACACCTGCAGCATAAAGTGGAGATCTATTTCTTTGCATGGTGTGTAGAGGTTTCAATCCATGCTCCATTCCAATGTGATTCCAAGGCAGGGTGGTTGGGCAGAGGGAAAAGTTCATGTTGTGGCAGTCAGGAAGCAGAGGGGGGTCAGGAGAGGAAGAGGAACAGAGGCTGTTCCGGGCCACATGCGCAGTGACCACCTGCTCCCTCCAGGTCTCACCTCCCAGCATCACACTCAGCTATGAACTCTTCCATGGATGGATCCAGCCATGTGTGTGCACACCTGTGGTCCAGCCACCTCCCCAAAGCCCACCCATGAGTGCGTGAGGATCTGGAGGGTGTCGTAGATGCAAGCCATGATACTGTCCATATTCCCATTTGTGAACATTTTAGTTTTGCTTTTATAAGTTCTGCAAGCTCAAGCACAGCCTTGGAAATTTAGAAAGACTGTGTCTCAAAATAATTTTTTTTTAAGTTTATATTTTTTTAAAGGGCTGGGGATATAGCTTAGTGCAAAGGCCTTAGGTATAATCCCTAGCATAAAACAAAACTGCTGCTTTGAACATTTTAGTATCTATCTCTTGTACTATATGTATATAATAATTTGTCTTGTGCATGTACTAAGAATAGAGCTACTGAGTAGTAAAAGTCGGTACAATTTTATAAGGTAAACCTTTCTAAAGGTTTTCACACTTCCTAATAATATATTGATATTGTCAGACTTTAATTTTCATTGATCTGGTAGAGTAAAATGGCATACAGAGTTTAGCTTCCAGATCCTTAATAATTAGTAAGTTCTTCATATCATTTGGCCATTTATGTTTTGCTCTTCTGTGACCTATCTCAGTCCTATTGCTCTCTTAAGTTGATTGTGCTTTTCTAAATAATTTGTAGAAGCCTTCTGTTGGGTCATGAGTCACAAATAACCTTCCCTTGGCTTGTAATTGTACTCTCCTTTTTAGAATGTCTTTTGATTAGTGTTATTTTTTTTCTGTGTCACTCATTTTTTTGGTTAGGGAAAAATGAACCTTTTCTCCTTAAATTAGAATCTGGAAGAAATTTCTTCTGTGTAGTCTTCTCATTGGTGCCATGAGAGTCACAGTGTTGCTGAGACCAGAGGGTGCAGATGATTTATGCCACAGCTGCTTTTATTGAGCTTCCTGGTGTCCAGGCAGTTGCCTGGGCACTGTGCATGTTAGGATAGATAAAGTATTCACTCAAATGAGAGTTCTGTGGTCCTCTTCATGAAATCATTTGGAAATCATTGCATGGGGCCGGGGATGTAACTCCGCAGTGAATTGCCTGCTTGGCAAGAGCAAGATTCTGAGTTTGATATCTGTTACCAAAAAAGAAAATAGACTTCTATTGTATGGACCATTTTCAAGTAACATGAATAGTGACCTCTAATTTACAATACCTGATTTCCTTCTGAATGTCCAAATTGACTGAATGAAATTTTTGTTTGAAGATGTATGCTAAATTTATTGTTAAACTATCAAAAAAAATTCCAATTTATTTTTCTTTTCTTTAGTTATTTGATCAATACCACCCTTATGATGCCATTGCTTATCTTTCCTTTGGAGAGAATTTTTGACCTGTTAAATGACTTTGGCTAGCAGTTGAGAGGCAACAGCATTTAATGAGATTTCCATTTCACAGCACTCCTGGAGATAGGGAAAGATAATTGCATTTGCAGTGGCTTTAAAGTGGCTGGCCTTTTGTTCTCCTGTTTAAAAATTAAATTTCCTTCAATTATGTCCATTCTTGGTGTGGATTCGAGACCAGGTGGCACCTTCTTGTGATGAGTCTGTTTCCTGAGACACAGTTCCAGCCTGACTGTCTTCTTCCACAGTCCTGGAATACCAACTGATCTTCATGCCATGGTGCGGTCCCATTGGAGCTCTAAGTTCTTTGAAGCACGAACCCACTTTTGAGGTCTACCCCGCACGGTTGTGAGCTGTCATTTTCCCCTCTCATCGCGGCCCCTGTGCACAGGGTGAGCGCACGCAGAGCACACACCAGCTCGCATTCCTTGTCTTCCTGTTCAGCATTATTTTGGTCTTTGGCAGCTTTACACTTCCTGCCTTTAAACTCAAGCTGGAAGTTGGGCTCAGAAAACTTCTATGCATCAGCAAACTATCATCTTTTAGAAAGCAGTTCTTTCAGAAAAGAGTGTAGGCAAAGAAAACTATTGATTAAATTCTCATTTAGTCACTACCAGATTTGTTTAAAAAAAAAAAATCAGAATTATAGTTAACTTGGGTCAGGAAGGTGATCTAAAAACAGGGTATACCAAGTTATAAGTTGCTGAAATAACACAGTTGCTTTCTCACATATACTTAATGGGCATAGGTACTCTTTAATTCACAGTTACAGATTTGATGTTACACCCTTTTGAAGTATTAACTTGTTTGTTAATGTTGGCTCTATTAATAAAATTACATGTCCCTTCTTGATGGGGACCCGTTGTGTGGGTCCCATTTAGGAACAGCTGCGTTCCCTGAAAGGTCTCCTCTGGTATTTCCACAATGACAGAACCACTACTCATTTGCCTAAGAAAGATTTAGTCTATACATGCTTAAAGAAATACAATCCTGTGGTACTGGATTCCATATATTCCTCATCAGTGTTTGGGCTGTAGTTATTTCATTGGTCTCCCAATATTATCAGTCACAGAATAAGGTCAGTAATCCAGCCCTTGCTTTCAGGGAAAAAAAATAATTAATAGTAAATTAGTTGTGGAACTGTCCGGTCCAAACCCAGGCGCAGCATGAGTGAGACCCAATCTGCAACCCTTGGGACCCCCCCAACACTCCGCAGCCCCCCCCCACACCCACCAAGTGAGTGAGAACTCCTGCCCTGTTCTCAGGACCCCCAGATCCAGCCCTAGTCCAGGCCCAGTAAGTGTGTGGAAGAGCTTCTGGCTACCCTGCGCCTGCGGGACCTGTCTGATCCAAACCCAGGTGCAGCATGAATGTGAGTGAGACCCTCTTCCTTCCCCCCTGGGACCCCTCCAAACCAACCAAGTGAGTGAGAACATCTGCCCTGTTCTCGGGACCCCCAGATCCAGTCCTAGCCCAGGCCCAGTGACTTTATGGGAGAGTTTCCCCTCTACCCTACTCCCCCTTGTCCCCTTCAGACTCAGCTCAGACCTGGCATACAGCCTGGGGTAAAACTCTGCAGCTGCAGTCCCTGCAGACAGAGGAGGGGACAGAACCACCCATCTAGTCCAGGAGCAGAACATCTTGCCAGAGGGGCACAATAGGATCACTTCCAAGAGTGTCAGCAGGAAGGAGCTGAGCACAGCAGTCAGACCCAAGCCAGGCACAACTGGATAAATTCAAACTTTGTAGATCTGCACCTCAGTTTCAGTAGGTGCTAACTGCACCAAAGCTCTACAACAAAGGTCAGAAGACGGTGCTATTCAAAACGACAATGAAAAGGAACGAAGTGCAATCACAGACACCAAGCCCACCCATAACAAGTGCAGAGGACACTAGCACAGAACAAATTGGGAAGCACACAGCTGAAATCAATGAATCAACAGCTTCTGAAATAAAGAAACAGCTGCAGACAGGTATAGAGGCACTCAGATCAGAAATAAAAAAAGAAATCCCTGAGTTAATAGCATCTTCAGTAAAGAATCAAATGCAGAAACATACGGAGGAAACCCAATGCCCAACCAGAACAAGTGCAGAGGACACTAGCCCAGCTAAAATGTATGAATTAATAGCGTCAAAAGGAAATAAGCAACAGCAGAAAGATATAAAGAAACTCAGAGTGGAATGAATTTCAGAAATAAAAAACAATTCTCTGAACTCATAGCATCTGAAATAAAGAATCAAATACAGAAACATAGGGAGGAAACCCAATTTGAAAAAGACTCTGCAGTAAAAGAATTAATAACTGCTTCTAAAGAAGACACTGATTAAAAAAAATACTGGATATTAGAAAACTGAAGGATTCCTTGAATGAACAATACAGGAAAAAAATAGATTGCATGAAGCAGAGTCAAAGACATATAGAGGAAATTAAAATCTCAATCACAAGCTTGCAAAACCGTTTGAGTGAAAGTGAAGACAGAGTTTCAGATCTTGAACGTACTGTGCAGCTAGTGAAAAGGTAAGAAAAGAGCTTTAAAAACAAATAGGATGCAGGAAAATAATAATTCATTACTAGCAAGACGAGGCAAAGATGAACAGTGTGAGACTAATAGCTATCAATGACAAAGAAGGAGTCAATACAAATGGCACTAAAAAAATATGGGCAGAACTAATAGCAGAAAACTTCCCAAATATGAGGAAACAATCTGACATCCACATAACCGAAGCATACAGAATGCCAAAAACTCAATCCAATTAAAAACACACAGAGACATATAATAGTCAAGATCCCAGAAATCCAGCATGAGAATAATATACTGAAAGCCACTAGAGAAAAGAAGCAGATCACATTCAAAGGAAAACCCATCAGAATTACAGCAGACTTCTCTACACAAACCAGGAAAGCAAGAACAGCATGTAGCAGGGTACTTCAAGTCCTCTATTAAAAGAAATTCCAGCCCAGACTACTGTACCCTACAAAACTCTCTTTCAAGTTTGATGGAAAAGTGAAATATTTCCATGACAAAGAACAACTAAAGAATTTCATGATGAAAAAGCCAACCTTACACAGCCTCCTTAAAGATATTCTAGAGAGGGACGAAAATGATCAGAACTCCACGAACGAGAACAGAAGCATCCAACTAAATAAGGCAAATAATATAACACAGGACAAAAAGGAGTAAATGACAACAGGTAAATAACATGTCAATCGTAAGTCAATGCATCTCAATTATAACTATCAATGTAAATGGACTTAATTCACCAATTAAGAGAAATAGACTGGCACAGTGGATTAGGAAACAAAATCCAACAATATGCTGTATACAAGAAACACATTTAACTCATAAAGACATTCATAGGCTGAAAGTCAGAGGATGGAACACAATATTACACACCCCAGCACCTCAGAAAAAAACAGGGGTAGCAATCCTGTTTTCAGACAGTCTCAACTTCAAACCAAGAAGAATCAAGTGAAATAAAGAAGGCCACTACATACTGGTTAGGGGAAAAATACAAGAAGAAGAGGTAACACTCATAAATATGCATGCACCAAACTCAGAAGCACCCAACTATATAAGACAAATCTTAATGGATATGAAAAATCTAATATCCAATACCACAATCTTAACAGGAGACCTTAACACTGTCTTATCCCAAAAAGACAGGTCAACCAGACAAAAACTTAGCAAAGAAATAACAGAACTGACCCACAGCTTGAAGCAAATGGACTTGGTGGACATATACAGAGTGTTCCACTCAAACACATTTTTTCAGCCGCACATGGGTCATTTTCTAAAATAGACACACACTGGTCCATAGGTCATGCTTAAGTATATACAAGAAAACAGAAATTATCCCATGCATATATCTGACCACAGTGCAATGAAACTGGAAATAAAATCAAAAGAAACCAGAAAACCCCTCTAAATACATGGAAATTAAACAACACCTTACTCAGCAACCAAAGGGTCCCAGATGAAATTAAGCAAGAAATTCAACAATATGTATTATTCAATGAAAATTCAAGCACAACTTATCAGAATT
>NW_004524629.1:588944-622413 GCF_000260255.1 Octodon degus
ATAAAGGGATTTGTTCTAATAGTGTTTGTAAATAGGATATCATGTCTGCATCTTGTACAAGAAAAAACCACTAGGAAGACAGTATGCAATGTGTTAATTATTGAAACTGTCCTACCAATTTGATTTGAAACTGTCCCATTGCTATTTGTTTCTCAATAAGATTATGAAAAAAAATAAAATATAATACTGGACAAAATACCCATGATGGGAGAAACAAATAAAAAAAATAGTAAATTAGTACTCATTATGATAGCTTCCAACAGTGTTTTTTTAAAGATATTCTGAGCATTTTTCCCAAGAAATGCAATAGTAGAAATAAGAGGTTCTGCAAAACTCTGTAAAACCAGTGGCGGTGAATTAGATACAGAAGTCATCCCAGCAGCATTACTATCTTACAATGAATCTCTTGAGCGTTTTTTGTTTTTTGTTTTTTTGTTTTGTTTTGTTTTGTTTTGTTTTGTTTTTGTGTGTGTGTGTGTGTGTGTGTGTGTGTGTTAAAAGATCATCCAGAATTCTCTCTAAGTACTATTTTGAAATATACAATTAATTGTTATCAAACATAGTCACCCTGCTGTGCTAAGAGCCTAGCCCTACTCTCCAGCTGCATCCCGCGGAACCCTCTTCATCACCTACTGTGTCTTACATCCCTTCCCCGGCTATAGTAACCACTGTTCTACTTTCTACAAGGGAAAGAAATTTTTCTGTGGACTTTCCACTTCAGGCTCATATAAGTTATTTTTTGTTCTGAGAGAATTGAAATCTTCTACAGATTAAGGGATTTGGACTTCAGTTATTCTATAGTCACTTTATAACTTGGTTTCCAAAGAGAGTTAGATAGGGGCCCTGAACCTAGCTCAGTTCTTTAAGTTGCTGCTTCCACAAACCTGTCAGCCTCAGATTGCTGTAGTTCGATCCCCACAACACTCCAACTAGCCAAAAGTGCCCTGAAGGCATTCGAAGAGCAAAAAAAAAAAAACAACCAAAAATAAAAAAAACAAAGAGAGTTAGATAATCTCCCCAAGAAGCTATATTGAAGTACTAATGCTAGTTTTAAAATAGTGTATTTTGAATTCTCTTTAACTCTTGATGTCATACAAGTGGATTAGCCCCATGACTATGCCTGGCTACTTTTCTCTAGATCTTTCTTTGGCCAGGTATCATTGTTTTGTTTTTTTTCTTGTTCTATTGTGTTATTTTCATGACCTATTCTCAGATTACACATGAGCAAACACATGCATTTTTTAAAAAAAAAGCCACACTATATAAGTGTGAGTCTTTATTCTACTCTCTCTGGCTTTGATTATCATTTATAGCAGGGAATTATTGACTGCTGCAACAGTGTTTGGAACCAGGTCTCCTGGAAAAGATGCAACACTAGAGTTCCAACTATTTTGGAGCTGTTTTAGGTACTGACAGAAAATTGTTCTCCCAAAGAACTAATAAGGATTAAAGTGTTATATAGATACCCAGTGTGTCCCTTTGGGAGTTCACTCCCTAGCTCAGTGCAGCAAGAACCTAGGTATTCAGTAAATGGGTTCACTTTGATTTGCTTACAGATCTCCTGTTCCCCATTGATATCACCTTGGTCAAGAGAGAGCATGACTTTTTGGACAGAGATGCCATTGAGGCCTTATGCAGGTAAGTGGCAATGATTTGAGAATTTTCAGTTTCATTACTGAATCCAAAAATACAGTACTTGAGGCTGGGGAGATAGCTCAGTAGAATAAGCGCTTGCCTGGCCTGAGTTCAGCCCCCAGTTCTGGGGGAAAAAAATACAGTACTCATTAATCACTAGGGTTTAATTTTTTTTGTTCCAAATAGATACAGTCTTTCATTAGCAAAGGGTACGGTGATTTATTTTGCTATAAACCCTAAGCCTTTAACTAAAATGAAGGAAAATGCTGTGTGTATTATCATTAAAATACCATCTCCACATTCTCTCCAGAGTTACTTAAATAGTACCACTCCATAATTTTATAGTAGTACTATATTTTGACTCTAGAAATTTGGAAACTTGGAATGAGATTTTCTTTTTAAGAGATAATGAGGGGCCAGTGAGATAGCTCAGCAGCATTACACTAATTGACTTTGAAGATCCAAGAAGGCACCATCACAAATTCAAAGCTTTTTTGTTTTGTTTTGTTTTGAGGGGGCGTTGTATCTTTTAATAAGGGTCTACAGAGTCTACAGGGTCTCTCTACGTAGATCTGATAGTGATTTTCCTATTTTCAGCTCCCCAGGCACTGGGATTACAGGTGTGCATCACCACACCCAGTCTCAATGCCATCTCAGTGCGCCCCGGAGTCCGGGCCAGCACGGCAGGCTGGGGATTGAACCCCAGCCACTGTGTTTGCCTAAGCAGGCACTTTAAACCACTGAGCTATTTGGCTGGCCCAAAGCTGTTATATTGAGTGGAAATAACACATTCAGAGTAACAAAGCGAGGGACAAGGTTCACGGCATTGTGGAGTCAACACTATCATTTGAGTCCCAGGCAGGCTCCTCAGACTCTCTGGCTGCTCCATCATACTGTAGTAAATTGGGGATTAAGTAGGCTGTAAAATAACTTAGTTCAGCCTTTAACATAGGGGAGGCAGGCAGTAAATGAGCACTGACGTGAATGTGAATAAAGCTATCAGAAGTCCCTGTTTGCCGTGCTGGTGTCCCTTTAGGCTGAGGAGCAGTGTGGACGTTTTAGTGAAGCAGAAGCAATAAAGTCTAAGATGGATGGTGATAGGGTAATGATTATCCTTTCAAGCCTTTCATGACAGTTTTACTCTTCTTAGATTATTCATCCTTCATAATCTTTCTCCAAACCTAAAAGCCCTAACAGCTGAATTCTTAGGGGGGGAGGAATAATATGTGAGTAAAAGTCACATTTTAATTTGATTATACATTTAAAATAGATTCTCTTTTGATTTCAATATTTATTTTTAACTTCACAAATTATCATTAAGGTAGAATAATACTGGATATTGTTCTAAGAAAGTTAAGTTATCACATTTTTTTCTTAAAAAAAGAAAAAAATCTCATCCCAGGTTGCCAAACCACCGTTCTCTCAGTGGTAGCTATGTGAGAGCATGCTGTTATTTTTCTTACATAACACAGTGTTATTTGAAGCAGGCAACTTAAGTAGTAGTTTAGGAGAATGGTGGGGTGTTTAGAACATCACATAGAAAAGACTAGGTCTCAGGGTTTAAGGAAGAAAAAAAATCCCGTACTAACCAATGAAACACTCTCAACTTTTCAAGCAGAACTAAATGCACATGTTTTCTGGAACAGAGCGAATTCCAAGTCCTCCAACTGGAGTTATGTAATATCATAGTTATGTCATGTGGAATAAAAAAGTATCACCAGTGCAGTACGGAGAAGAAAAGAGGTCTGCATCTGGAATATCAACTACTCCAGACATCGTTAAAATGTTTTCCCACTTAGCTATGGGTCAAAATTAATTTATTTTCAATTCATCTCTGGTGATAATACCCATGAATGAGGTCACTCAAAAGATGCATCTTAGGAAACATGTAAGTGTGTGTCAGACCATCGACTCCACACTTTGAGCCTTTCCGGGAATGGGCCCTCCAAGCAGCATCAATGGTTGAGGATTTTCTGGGCTATAAAAGTATCACTGCCACATTCCAGGCCCAAGAGCCATAATTCAAGTCTTGTGTACTTCTGTTTGCACCTTCAAGAACTGTTTTTATTTTTTAATGTACTTGTAGTGATCCTCCTGTTTTAGACCTTCCCACTGCTGAGATTACAAGCATGTGCTACCACGTCAGGTCTCGATGGCGGGCTCAGCGCACCCAGGGGCAGGGCCAGCACAGCATATGGTACCACGGACTGAACCCTGGTCCCTCGTTGCCTAAACAGGAGCTTAGTCTACAGAGCTATCTTGTCAGCCCTTAGAGAACTCTTTTAAATAACTTGGTTCTCCCAAGGAACTTGAGAAAGAATGAAGCCTTCTATAGATGCTCAGTGTGTTGTTTTGGGAATTTGTTTTTTGGGGGGTTTTTTTTGGATTTTTTTAAGTACTTTTGCTTTAATAAAGGAAAGGGCATCTACTTTGTAATTTACATAGACTATAAGTAGCACTGGAGAAGTCGTCTACAGTGAAGAAAATGAATCTGTATTCCTAAATCTTTTGTGAAAAGAAAGCCTAAAAGAAATTAGTGCTTGATGGGAAGCCAGTTTGCCACGTCTCCTGGTGAGGCTTGGTTTTCTGGTATGTAGAATAACATACCATAGGTGAGTTGTGAGAAGGAAATGCACTGGGGGGTGTCACGCACTTCAAAAATTAAACTCTCAGGCCCAGAGTGGATTGCACGCTCCTTTTCAAAAAGAAATTCTTGAGAATGCATAGAAGCAGCCATCCACTGGTTTGTAGTGGGAAGCACGAAGGCCCTTGTCCACGTGTTCACAGAAGCAAGACTACGTGGAAATGACTCCCCTTTTGGGAGGCCCTACAGATGTCAGGTAGAAAAAGACCAGAGCTGGGACCCTCCTGTGAACTGCACTGCAAGTTGGGAGCTGTCCAGGCTGTAGTTGGGATCCTTCTTTTGCTGATTATGTGCTATCCCCTCATTGGCTAGACCTGCCTGTTGCAAATGCCTTCTCAGCCTGCAGCATTCCCGAGCCAGCAAATGATACAGCTGTAAGAGGGCTGGAAAGTTCACCTTGTAATTTGTGAAACTGTCTCTGGGTTGAAACTATGTAGAAAAGGTGATTTAAAATATACGTGCTAGCTGGGGATATAGTTTAGCCCCTCAGTGCCTGCCTGGCAAGTGCAAGGTCCTGAGTTCAATTCTTGGTACCATAACATAAGTAAAATAAATGTGCTGCTACAGCTATAGAAACTGTTTAAAACTTCACAGCATTTTAGGACTTCACTTCTCCACTAATTCTTTTCCTTTGTATTGGCCCATATTTTATGCATGGATGGTAGAAATGGTGTTGGGAATACGGTAGTGTTATTTATTGAAATTTATATTCCTGCACATTTGCCAGTCATAAAACTCTTGATCAAAAAGCTACAAGATGACAGTCTCTTACAATTTTCTGCTCAGTGCAGAAGACTTGTAAACATAAACTGAGATTTTTGGAGAACAATAATATTGTCTAAAATATAAAGTCTAATAATAGGTCCATGGCAGAGCACTTCCCTAGGTTGTAAATTCAATCCTTAGTACAAAAAAAAAAAGAAAGAAAGAAAGAAAGAAAGAAAGAAAGAGGAAAAAGAATAAAGGAAGGAAAGGAGAGAGATCAAAAGAAAAAAATTTTATTTATTTATTTATTTATTTATTTATTGGATAAATAAATAACGCAGTTCAGACTCTTAGTGATCCTTTTGTCTCAGCTTCCCCGGCGCTGGGATTATAGGAGTTCACCACCCCTGGGCTCCTGCATATAGTACTAGGGATTGAACCTGGGTCCTGGCACTTGCGAGGCAGGGACTTAGACTGTGAGCTATCTCCCCAGCCCAAGAGTTATAATCTTGAGACTACTACATTCAGAGGATTTTGAGTGCCAGCCAGTTATTATAATAAGAGTTATTATAATAACTCTTATTAGAAAGTGTTTCTTTTTTTTTTTTTGAAGAACAGTTGTCATTTTCCTGAGTCATACTAGCTTTGCCATATAATTTAATCCTGTGATTGGCATGATTATAAGAGATATGCTCAGTATCTGGATTACTAATTAGCTTGTCTTGAAGCATATGCTGATAATGTTGTCAACTGTGACCTACAACGGATTACCTCTTGTAAAAAACGTCTTCTTACAGCTTCAGAAATATACTCCAAATTGCTATTTTCTTTTGGAATTAAAACAGACTCCTATAGACAAATTAAAGAATTTTGAGCATCATGTAGGATGAAAAATAGATATTTACACTGTCATTTTTGAGGTACACTTTGTTTTCATACAGCCCTTGAACTAGGCCTAGTGGTCCATTCCTATAATCTCAGTGTTCTGGGAGGCCAACATAGGAAGATTATAAATTCAAGTGCTACCTGGGAAATTTAGGAAGGCTCTGTCTCAAAATAAATAAAAAGGGCTTGTGATGTAGCTTAGTGGGAAGGACCTGGATTCAGTCCCCAGAACTATAAACAAATAAACAAATACATAAATAAATCAGCCCTTAAAACGTCCAACTTACACTAAGGAGCCTTCTTTAGAGTAGATTTTAGGCTTGTTAGCATTTCTGCTCTGTTTAGATGGAAGCAGGCAATGTTTTAAGGCATCTGTACTAGTTCTAAGAAAGTATCTATAAAAACCGAAATGATTTTTGTCAGTTCTTATTTAGGAAGTTATTCTTGTTTCCTTTCTCTTTCTCCTTTTATACTTTCCTTTGCTTTTATTTTGAATTAAATCCCTGCCTGCTATGCTCTTTATGGCAAAGTTCTTAGCCCTTAGATGGCTCTCCCTGGGCTCCTTACACCTCCAGCCACTGTCTGTACCCTTGGGTACCACCTGCCCACGAGGTAAGAGCACAGTGTCCTGCGGAATGCAGGGAGCCCCATGCAAACCCTCAGGGTGGAAGTGACCACAAATTTTAGAGAGGTGGTTATTGATGTTAAGCCACTTATTTGAAGAATCCTTACTATATAAACTACTCCCCTTTATTGCTGTCATTAGTACCTGTTTTAAAAGGAACACAGAAGAACCTGTGTTCAGGTACCAAAGCCAGTGTTTTAATCATGTGCTTGTGACAAAACCTGTGATCTCTCCTAGCTTCCATCTCTTCATTTTCAAATGAAGATGAACTACAATACCTACACTGCAGGGTAGTTGTTAGGATTAAGATGAGCTAATAACATAGAAAGGGTGTCAGAGCAAACCCCAATTCATCTAGCTAGAGTTATTTTTTAGTTTTAATTCACATATAATAATTGTACACATTTATGGGTACAGTGTGATATTTTCTCTTTCCTTTTTTAAGCATAAACACGTTTATTTATTAACTAACCAAAGAGATGATCCTGGTGAACTGAACGCTTTGAAATAGTTGTATGTAAAATGCTTGTAATAAAGGTGATTGACCAAAGCAATGACAGAAAAAGTACCCAGTGTCATGAGAAAGTAAAATAAGTATCCCATCATCACTTGGACATTTTCATACATATATACAAAGAGTAATGATCAAATGCAGGTAATTAGCATATCCATCCCTCAGATATTTATCATTTCCTTTATTGGGGACATTCAACAACCTTCTAGCTATTTTGAAATATTCCATAAATTCGTGTTAACTACTCACGTTTTGTGCTATAGATCATTTGGAACTTACTCCTCCTATCTAACCATTCAATAATTTTTTTAAAAGCATTTGTGCTAATCATAAGAAAAGATCTTTAAGAATGAAAACAATCTTTATTTGCCAAGTCCCACTTGCAAAATCGTTCTTTGTTTTCCTCCTTCTTCTTATAAGAGGGCCCCTATAATCACCCTCTGTTCTTCCTCTCTGTCTTTCCCAGTGTCTGGTAATCACTCTTCTGCCCTAGTTCCGAGACCAACTTATTTACTAGCTAGAACCACTGCTTCACGTCCACAGCATCTCTGTAAGTAACCAGAGTCCTACCAGGAAGCATTCTTTGGAGGTCCCAGAGAACAAATAAAAACCACAGAAACCCCAGGGAATAACTGTATACACCAAGATGCTTATGCCATTAGCTTGGTACTACCAACATAAAAAGATATAGTTGACCTTCATAAAACTGGCCTCCTGGGTCTTTTTTATTTGACTCAAATTTAGAGTTTGTGAAGTGAGCCCCCTTCCCCAACCCCCATAGGCTTCCATGCCTAGTAAATGTGGTTATAAACACCACTCAACCATTAAGGCCCAAATAGAGTGAAGTGGGTATTTGATTACAGGTTTGATTAATGCAAACCAGACCTAACACTGACTGTAAACATTCCGGATTCTTTAAATCTTGAACATATTTGAGAACTAAAACACTGTGCGTGTAAGTCATTTAAGTAATTGATGCCCCTTAGAGACAGACCGTATTCTCCCACCCCCCTGCTCATTTTTAAAGTCTTTAAGCTTCTTCTCAGGTGTTTTCCTTTCCTCCCTATCAACAGTTAATTTTTCTGAACTGAGCCAATCTGCATTATCTGTGTTTATTTTATAAATAAGTTTCAACCTAATCTATGAAATCCAAGGCAGCCTTATCAGTCAGGCAGAAAGACTTTCTATCCTGGTGCATCACAGTTGTCAGGCAAGTTGTAAGACCAGGATCAGGAAGAGAGCCTTGAAAAGAGCATGTAACTGGCTTAGGCATGAGGGGTGAAGTGTTCCTGTCCCGTAAAAATGCAAGAGTTAGATTCTAGGAAAGCTGAAAAATGCTGGGAAGACTTGTGCAGCAGGCTGCTGCCATAAAGAGGATGTGGGGAAAGGCTTGGTGTTAGCCTCCCAGAGAGTGTGGGAGACAGTTGGGGGTGGGAGGCCTGTCCTTGCCACTGCCGGAGAGCTGTCTGACATCTGAATTTAACGAGTCTTTGTACCTAATGTGTTAGTATTCTTGCAAGTTGCTTTTGAATCTTTTGTTTATGAAAGTCACTTATTGCCCTGAGTTTATTTGTTTGTGTTTGTTCTCAGGGCCAGAGATCAAAGCCAGTTATTTGCACTTGCTATGCCCCTGCCTTATTTGCCTACTTTTCTCAATTTTTTTTTTAAACCAAGAATTGAATTCAAGACCTTACACTTGCCAGGCAGGTGTTTATGCCACTGAGCCATCTATTTGCCTGCTTTTAAATTGACATTACAGGGGCCAGGGAGATGGCTCAGTAGAATAAACACTTGCCTGGCAAGTGCAAGGGCCTGAGTTCTACCCCTGGTTCTGCCATTAAAAAAAAAAAAAAAGATAAACACTGTGATTTTGGGCCGGGGAGATGGCTCAGTAGAATAAGTGTTTGCCTGGCAAGTGCAAGGTCCTGAGTTCAATCCCCAGTTCCGCAAAAAATAAAATAAATAAATAAATAAATTGACATTACTGTTTCTCACGGGTATTCAAAGATTCCATAAGTTTATTGAAATAATAATTTCAAGACAGCTCCAGGGCCAGGAAGATGGCTCAGTAAAATAAGTACTTCCCTGGCAAGTGCAAGGGCCTGAGTTCAATCCCTGGTTCCGCAAAAAAATAAAAAAAATAAAAAGATTATTGCTCCAAAGAAAGATCTTATCTCAGTGTCTATTTTTGAATTCTATAAGATTTTATCATGGATGTTACAGAATAAAAGTTTTTTAAGTTATCATTTGTACCGTTGTCATCGTTGCTGTTAACGTGCTCTTCTGGGAAAAAGGTTACAAAAAGTCATTGGGTAATAAAGATGCCTCAAATTTGTTCTTCCTGTGAGCAACCAAAAATTTTTATAAACTGTCTTGAAATTATTATTTGAAGATAACTGAAGCATATTTTTTCATTCAAATTTTGATGTGAGGTAAAATATAGTGTTGTGGGGCAAGGTTGACGTTCTTGTTTCTATGAAGAGTGACGTGGTAGGCTCTTATTTCTTGATGTGGAGCCTGCCTAACTGCTGTTACCTACCGGCTCAGTGTGGGAGCTTTTAGAAGAATTAAAGGTACCTGACAAGTGTCATTGCAGAGTGCTGTTTTGCTATATATATAAAACAGGAAAAAATTAAATTTAAGTGAAAAATCTTAAGAAATACAAAAGAAGATTCTAATGGAGTCATCTAAACTCTTGATATTACTGAGCTCAAAAACTTACTAAATGTATCATGTCTTTGGAAGAGTATTTACTTACCCATTGGTGGTTCCTTTTCTTTGCTGATATGATTTCTTTGCTCCGCAGACGTCTGAATACTTTAAACAAATGTGCAGTGATGAAACTAGAAATCAGCCCTCATCGGAAAAGAGTGAGTATATAAATTACATGATAGGATAGAGGGGCATAAAAGGCAAATCATATGTGATCATGTGTGTTCTAATGGGTTTTATTTCCCAAAACTTTTTTATTTTTCATTGCAAAGCTTCTCTATTTTCAATACTGTAATCCAGTAAAACTTACCAGTGGCTGGCTAGTCTTAGGCATTTGAAACTAAGAGTTGCAGCCAGCCAGTAGACTGTCTTATCTATGGTTTTTGACCTGGAGAAATCATCTATCACTTTTCCTAGTTAACTCAATACTATGTAATAAAGCAATAGGCTTAATGAATCTCACTGGATCTTTGCAGTCACTGCTCCCTGGAGAAAGTAAAGCTAACATTCTTTAAGAACTCTGCGGTCTTCCCAAATAAATTGCATTTCAAAGCTATCAGGATGAAAGGCGATCTTGAAGAACCATAAGCGAATTGAAGGGAGGAAAGGAACTGGGGGAGGAAGTGGGGAGGGTTGGAAACCCCACACATTGCATTCAGTGGTGGCAGTAACTGAATTAGGTGATATTTTTTTCTGCGTGTGAGTTGTGAGGTCCTTTTATGAGATCTTAGGAGAAAAGGTGGGCGTAGAGCTGGGAGTTAATGTCACAAATTAGAGTAAACAGGAATAAGTTTGTCAAAGAACATATTTCGGAGGGCTTGGAGCACACATTTTAATTATCCTAGAGTCCTTGACATGCAGTAAGTTGCCTCCTTGAAGAATGAAAACTTCTTAAACAAATGAACTGTATGTAACCTTAGCATCCACTGAGGTGTGGAGAAAAGTCCCCAAGTCACTGCTTAATGCTCTCTACTCACTGTCCTGTGAAACTGGGGCCATCTGATATTTTCTACCCCAGTGCAGAGATACCATCATGTTGAATTGTACCTTTGATATCCCACCGAAAAGGCCAGCATGCCCCAGTCTGTGACCGCAAGTTCCTGAGTCCTACACATAAATCAGGCACAATCAGGAAAGATGTTTGGTGTTTAGAAATGTCCCCTGCTGTCAGGACTGGGTATTTGTGAAGCCTTGTCAAATTGCCTGGAGCCTGTCTGAGGTGAAAATGCACAGGACAGTGGTGGCAGAAGCCCTGGCAGGGGAGGGAGAGAAGAGCTGGTAAGAGGTGACAGAGCCTTGGCCTAGGACATGTGATGGCTTATCTTCTTTGGTCTCCATTAATTCACTGTGAGATCTTGAAATTTTGAGAATAATTACACCTTTGAGTTGTTCCTCTTCTTCTTGTTTGAAAAACTACTTTTTGAATTGGCAAAAGGGAATATAAACACATACCATCAACAGATAAAAGAACTGAAGTTAGCCCAGAGAGAGTCCCATGGTTGCTGACTCCGGTTCAGAATATCTGGAATTTCTGCAGTTTGCATGTCTGGAATTTTCACCAATCTCAGAGGGTCCCTCTGTAAGCAATCAAAGAACAGCCTGTGTACTCAGAGTTTTAATACAATAACTAAATTAGCTTTTAATACCTCCTCAGAGTTTCTCCAGTTAGAGTCTTTCAATACATCTTTGTTACTTTAACCAAAAGTAATAAAGAAAGGGAGCTGATATTGGTGACATCTTTAGGGCAATCTCCTGCTCCTTAGCCCATTCCTGGCCCCTGCTGCCCACCAGTTGCAGCATATAAGAGCCCCTGTTTTGTCTTTACAGAGTGAGGATTCAGATGAAGATGAGCCTTGTGCAATAAGTGGCAAGTGGACTTTCCAGAGGGACAGCAAGAGGTGGTCCCGGCTTGAAGAATTTGACGTCTTTTCTCCAAAGCAGGACCCCATCCCAGGGTCCCCAGATGATTCCCACCTGAAGAATGCCATGAGCCACGAGAGCATGCTGACTGACCTCAGTGAGCGCCAGGAGGTGGCTTCTGTGCTCAGCCTGAGTAGCACTAGCAGTGTCCACACCCATGTGCCCCTCAGTGGGGAAGCTGCGACACCCCGGACTAACTCTGTCATCAGTGTCTGCTCCTCTAGCCACTTTCCAGGCAACGATGACTCTTTCTGCAGCCTGCCTTCTCCCAAGGAACTGTCCAGCTTCAACTTCAGCATGAAAGGCCATGAGAAAAGCACCAAGTCCAAGACACGGAGTCTGCTGAAACGGATGGAGAGCTTGAAGCTCAAGGGCTCCCACCACAGCAAGCACAAAGCGCCCTCCAAGCTGGGGCTCATCATCAGTGGGCCCATTCTGCAAGAAGGAATAAATGAGGAGAAGCTGAAGCAGCTGAACTGCGTGGAGATCTCAGCCCTTAATGGCAATCACATCAATGTCCCCATGGTACGAAAGAGAAGCATATCCAACTCCACACAGACCAGCAGTAGCAGCAGCCAGTCGGAGACCAGCAGTGCTGTCAGCACGCCCAGCCCTGTCACCAGGACTCGCAGCCTCAGCACGTGCAACAAGCGGGTGGGCATGTATCTCGAAGGCTTTGATCCTTTGAGTCAGTCTGCATTTAACAATGTGATGGAGCAGAACTTTAAGAACCAGGAGAGCTACCCAGAAGACACAGTGTTCTACATCCCAGAGGATCACAAGCCTGGTACCTTCCCCAAGGCCCTCTCCAACAGCAGTTTCTGTCCCACAGGGAGCAACAGCTCTGTGAACTGGAGGACGGGAAGCTTCCATGGCCCTGGCCACATCAGCCTAAGGAGGGAAAACAGCAGTGACAACCCCAAGGAACTGAAGAGACGCAATTCCTCCAGCTCCATGAGCAGCCGCCTGAGTATCTATGACAACGTGCCAGGCTCCATCCTCTATTCCAGCTCAGGCAACCTGGCTGACCTGGAGAATGAGGACATTTTCCCTGAGCTGGATGACATCCTGTACCATGTGAAGGGAATGCAGCGCATAGTCAACCAGTGGTCTGAGAAGTTCTCAGATGAGGGAGACTCCGACTCAGCCTTGGACTCTGTCTCTCCTTGCCCATCGTCTCCAAAGCAGATACACCTGGATGTAGACAATGACCGAGTCACACCCAGTGACCTGGACAGCACAGGCAACTCCCTGAATGAGGCTGAAGAGCCTGCGGACATTCCAGAGAGAAGGGACTCTGGGGTGGGGGCCTCCTTGACCAGGTGCAACAGGTGAGAGCCATGCTCCTCCTCCCTCTAGGCTTGGGGTGGTGGTCCGATCAGTAGGGCATCTGCTGGCATCTGCTGGCCATGGAATGGACACTGACATCCACAGCCATGTAAATTCCTAAGGAAGATGTTATGGCAGGAAACCCCCAACACTGTAAAAGAAGGGGTATAAATTAGCGGATACTGACTCTCTGTTGGGTGAGATCAAAAAAAATGGAGATAGAGCATAGTTGTGGCTACACCACAGTGTAGGTACACTTACTACCAAAGATGAAATGGTTAAATGATGAATTTTATGTTGTGCCCAGATAGCCCTCCTAATCCATTAGTTCTGTCTGTACTTATGGATTCACCCAAGTACAGATCAGAAATGTCTGGGAAAGCAACTACGAAGTATATATAGTGTCTTAGGTATTATAAGTAATCTAGAGGTGATTGACATAGAGAAGCCAGACACAGTGGTACATGCCCGAGGCTGAGGCATGAAGGTCACAAGTTTGATGACAGCCTAGGCAATTCAGTGACTTAGCAAGACCCTGTCTCAAAAAATAAAAATAAGAAAAGTTGGAGATGTAGCTCTGTGAAAAGGCCTTAGGTTCTATCCCCAGTATAATTAACCAGAAAATGAAGAGGAGGATGTGTATAGGGTCTAAGCAAATACTATGCTGTCTTCTACAGGGACTTCAGCACCTGTAGATGTGGTTATCCCAGGGTGTCCTAGAACCGATGCCCTGTTGATACCTCGGAATGACCACATGTTTTGCCACAGGATGATAATGGGACTGAAATGGCAGTTGAGTCCTCTCACTTGCTAACGTACCAGCAAGCAGTTCAGGACCCAGTTTGTATTTACTATTAAAAAGCTTTTGTGCTCATGTGCTTTGCCCTGTTCTCTTCCAGGCACAGACTGAGATGGCACAGTTTCCAGAGCTTTCATCGGCCAAGCCTAAACTCTGTATCTCTGCAGATTAACTGCCAGTCTGTGGCCCAGATGAACTTACTGCAGAAATACTCACTTCTGAAGCTGACAGCCCTGCTGGAAAGATACACACCTTCTAACAAGCATGGTTTCAGCTGGTAAGAGCTTACACTTCTTGGTAAACTGCCCTGCAAGTGATGTATTTGGCCATCAACTTGAGGCCGTCCCAACCCTAGCATACAACAGCTGTGCCTTTTATTAATACCTCATCACCAGTCCTCATGTAGTCTTCATGCATAGGCAGCATCCAGTAGTCCTGAAGCTAGTGGGATTTTAGAAATATCAGGGTACTTGGATTTATGCATGAAAAGAAGTTTTCTTCTCATAAAATGACAAATTACCCTTGATGGAGTTGAGAATCTGTTATTCTCACATCACATGGTACAGGCACTTGCTTTCCTTGGGCAGAAATAACCCACAGTAGTGAGCTATCTGTAGAACATCAGGTCACATGTATGGAAGGAAAGAAAGAAAAGTGTTGAAGTATCATGAGATCATCCTTGAAATGTTTGATGAACACTACTTGGTCACTGGAAATCATTTTGGCTATGAATGTTTAAAGGACCACTCAAAAATCTACATGTACAAAGGGTATTAATTTTTCCCATCAAAGAGATTCAAATGGTGGATAATTCATTGAAGAAATGCACTATGAATATTATAGACAAATATTGAAAGACAGGTGAAATTTATTGGACGACTGCTTCGGAATTACTTTTCAAAAGCCAGCCTTGCTTGTGTACAGTGTTGACTGTGGACTATGGGTTGGGTGGGCTCTGTGACCTGACCTGCGTACATAGGAATTTTTCTGTTCTTGTGCAAAGCTAAGAACTGCTCAGGGCATTCTGCAGTACCCGCTTGGTGTCCTTAAGTCTTCTCGGTCAGACTTCTCGGGGTGTTCCTCAGTTAGAAGCAGCCCATTTCAAGAGCATGCTTTATAACAGACCAAAGTTGCCTCAGCGTCTGCAGAGCCAGGTAGCTGGTCTTGCTCTCTCCTCAAGATGTGCAGTGAGCGGAGCTGCAGCGTCAAAGCCCCTCCTGTGAAAGGCGCATGTTATGAGAGCCTCACTAAATACAGAAGTTGTTTGTTCTGAATGACAGAAATAAGTGTTGACCAGTTTACCCCTACATGCCTCAGATTCTCAGTGGGGAGCGTAATGTGTTCTTTCCACATTCCGCAGCGAAGCTTTCTGCCCCAACAAAGTGCGTATTATGCACACTTCTAGCCACAATACCGTGTACTTGAACTATATGGAAATACAAATTTGGCCCTGCTCTTTAGCTGTACCTTTCCTAGAGCTATAAACGGTACTCTGTCATGGTGGTGAAAAGTCAGGCAGTCTGCCTTCTGTGGTGCTCCTTCGTGCATTAGGATAATATTTTCCCTTCTGGCTATTTAAAACTGCATATTTTGGATTCTCCTTTCTAAAGAACTACCCACCCCCTTCCCACCAAACCCTCAAGAATCTTAAAGTCCCTAGTACTTCTTGAGTTCTGGTCAGTTTTTCCAATGAGTCAAAACCAAATGTAAAAGCCTGGCAGTGTGGGGAATCCGTGGGAATCCATGTTACAGGGAAAAAATCTGCCCAAAGTTTCTGTCTTGTTTGGCATTGCCCTTTCTTTTCTCACCCAAAGGGGTCATCTGTAGAGCTCAAATGTCTGCTTGACAGCCTTAAATGTATGACATGGGCTTCCTGCTGTTCCTTATACTGCTGGGGTAGAGCTGGCTTCATGACTCCAGGGAGTCTGGGGTAGGCTCACAAAATCCCTATTGTTCCATTTCCTTGTTTCCTTAGAAACCTGAGGATTTTTGGGTCTCTGGGATCATCAGCAGGGTCCTTCGCTATTCCACTCTAGACTTGGTTCTTAATATTTTAGACCAACCTCATGTGTTTGCTGTTTTCTCATGCTCCATTGCCTGAATCTTTTTATCCCAACTTTCTTGGATCATGTTTTTCAAACTCTTTATCAAAGTACCTAATTAGACCTTTACATGTTTTCTGCTTTTCTTTCTTGTACCACCATTTTCTAAGGAAGCCCATTGGATCCCTTAGGAATACCCACTCTAGTTTCCAAGGTCAACAGTAAAAGGACAATGCCAAGCCAAGGAAATGTGACTGAGTCTTACCTTTAGAACAGCGAGAGCAGAACTGTCAATGGTGATAGGAATATTCTATGTTTGCACAGTCCAGTGCAGTATCTACTAGCTACAAATGGCCAATGATCATGCAAAATGTGGCTAATAAGGGCAAGAAACAGGATTGGTCCCTTTATCTCATTTAAATTTAGTTGCTATTAGCAAAGACTAGAGCTTACCTACAGAGGAGGGCAAGTGTGGATTATCAAATAAACACATCCCCCACCACCATGTTCTCTAAACAGGGCTGTGCCCAAGTTCATGAAAAGGATCAAGGTTCCAGACTACAAGGACCGGAGTGTGTTCGGGGTTCCTCTGACAGTCAATGTGCAGCGCACCGGACAGCCCCTGCCTCAGAGCATCCAGCAGGCCATGCGCTACCTCCGCAACCACTGTCTGGACCAGGTGAGGGCCACCGCCTGCGGATCCTGCGACATCATGCGAGCTTAGCTCCATGCTTCTTGTCCTCAATCTGTGGGGAAGATATTGCTTTCGTCCTGACATCTAAGGTTTTCTTTCCAAAAGGTTGGGCTCTTTAGAAAATCGGGCGTCAAATCCCGGATCCAGGCTCTGCGCCAGATGAATGAGAGTGCTACAGATTGTGTCAGCTATGAAGGGCAGTCTGCTTATGACGTGGCAGACATGCTGAAGCAGTATTTTCGAGACCTTCCTGAGCCACTGATGACAAACAAGCTCTCAGAGACCTTTCTCCAGATCTACCAATGTGAGTGCTCTTTGGCCTTAAGATTGATGACTTTGGGAGAAAATGGGACCAACTGAAGCTTGTAACTTCCTTTCATGATGATATTTTGACAAAAAGACCTATATGGTAACCTCCTAGAAATATGTCAGCAACTTATTCCTTGCCTGTGTGGCGGGGAGACAGATTTCTGGGTGTTTTTTGAATTATGAGAATATAAATTACTCTTATCATTAGACTATAATGGCTGGAACAATTATATATTTTTGCATTCTGGTTCAGCTTCTTTTATGTCTTTCTAGAACAGTGTTGTCTAAGTGTTCAGATAAAGAGCAAATTCCAAAACTGATCAGTTTCTATCCCCCTCACTTTCTCTTTCAGTTTTTGTATATCTTTCTAGCAGGCCCGTTGTACTTAAAATTTCACAGGTGTCTGAGTGTTTCATCTCACTGTAAAATGAATAAATAATCTTTGTCTGTTATTCATCAGACTCCTTGCCAGAAATACTTGAGAAAACAATACCCTTACCCTTCTCACTTTTAAGAAAGCTTAAAGCAAACAGTTGTTGAAATTAATGACCAAGATCAGGATTATAGCTTTTACAGCCTTGTGTTTTTCTTGGCTCAGAGTGGTATTACAGCAATGTGATTTAAAAGCAGCTTCTCTTAATGCTGAAATTGTCTTCAGAGCTGGCATGCTGAACTTCATTTTATGAGAAATGAAGCTGGTCTGGATTATTTCATTATTTGTTTCATCCTTTCGTATTTTATGAAAACACAGCTCACATTTTCCCCACCAAGGTATTTGTTATGTAGTGTAACCATGGAGCTGTTTAATCAGTGTGTCCTGTGGCACTACATTTGAGTGACTTGATATTTTTTTCCACTACTTACTGTTTTAAAGGGTTGTCTTGTAAAGGAAACCCAGAAGTTGCGTGCGGCACTTCCTAATATAGATCATCATGTAGGTGTGCTTGCCTTTTATGTATTTGCATAATTATACGCACGTTTATAATCAGGTCTTGGTGTAGTGTCTAAAAGCGAAGAAATCGCTATGCAAAGCAGGCTGGTTTTTGAGTTGGCTGAGTGGTCTTGACAGTTTCTCCCATTTGAAGAATGAGCAACTCAGTTAAAATTCTGAATGTTCCCAAAGATCGTGAACCTTCTATTCAAATCAATACTAAGAGATCTGAGTTCTTGTCCTCTGGTCTATAGGTATAAAACTTCACTGAAACTTAAAAGAATTAAAAGAATCTTAAAAGAATTTCAATAACTGAAATTGTAAAGCACTGATTTTTTTTTTTTTTTTTAATGGCTTTACAAAGTGCTTTGTGTTATTAGCTGAAAGTACAGGAATCGTCTGGAGCTGACGTCTGAGGTAGATGTGGGAGTGCATTGGTACTGGGGGTGTCTGAAATTTTTTAACTCCTCCAAAAGGCAGGAACTACGTAAGGGTAGGCATGCTGGTGGCAGTGCATGAGTTCTTCCTCATTAACCTCTAGTAAGCTCTTTGCAAATGCTTGTTCCATATTCGATACTGATGTTTGCTTTGAGATATTTCCCTGCCACGTATATGGAAAAACTGAGGGGATGCTGCTGCTTGTGCCCCGCAGATGTTCCCAAGGACCAGCGCCTCCAGGCCATCAAGGCCGCCATCATGCTCCTGCCCGATGAGAACCGCGAGGTTCTCCAGACACTCCTGTACTTCCTGAGCGACGTCACAGCAGCTGTGAAGGATAACCAGATGACGCCCACCAATCTGGCTGTGTGCCTGGCGCCTTCCCTCTTCCACCTCAACACCCTGAAGAGAGAGAATTCCTCTCCCAGGTACAGGTCAGAAGCAAGGTGGCATGCAGTCTCTTCTGACTCCTGGAGTTGTGCCCGTATTCTTGTTGGCTTCTTACTTACATCAAGTGAAACTGAGACCTCCTTCATGTACAGTGTGGGGCCTCCCGATCCTTTGCTTCCTTTCCTCTCAGTCCTTTCTAGAAAGTGTGCCTTCCTACTTCTAACAATCCCTTAACAACTGGGTTTTGAGACAAAACATTGGCTGGTGCTTTGACATAGCCAGTGTTTACTCTGAGGCAAATGATAATGTCACTGTACTCTTTGCCAGAAAAGGACCAGGCAGATTTACTAGTGTAAAATCCTGGATGGTCGATCCCCGTTGCCTTTGCCTCTGCATGGTCAGTAAGCCAAACTTTCTAGCTAGCACCTCCCACTGAAACAACCAAATCTTAAAGAACAGATGATAATGTTGAGCCTCAAGATTTCTTCTACTCAGGGCCTGACCTAAGCCAATAATAGTGTACAGTTCTGGCTAGAATTCATGTGTACAAATGGAAGATGCCGTGGAGAAAGTCAAGGGATCTGAAAAATAACAAAAGGCGATACTTGTTAGGCACTGCTTCTCAACCTGGCACCAGACTTTTCAATTGGCCGTCATGACAGTCCTACCCCCTGAAGAAGCTGAGTGTCCGGTGTCCATAGGAAGAAAATAAGGTGCTGTAAGAAACTTGTCTGTATCTGGTAGGAAGCAATGGCAGAGCCAACCTGACTTCCTAACTTACCATGGATATTTTATATAGGAAACTTCTATTGAAGTATAAAAGTAAGTAGCGAATGACTGGACCATTGCCTCTATATTAACCCCTCCAGCTGATCTGGAGGAACCTAAGACCTAATTATATTGAGTGAAGTTTGTTTTGTTCCTGAAAGCCTACAATGCCTTGAATACCCTTTTATCTAGTTCTAAAAATTTGCTGAGGCATCCTACCTTTAAAGGCATTGAGAACCAGAGATGAGTAGGAGATAAGAATAAGACACCACCTCCAAGAAGTAGTAGATGTGTCCTTCACCTGTAAAGAGGATCCTGTTCATTTAAATAGTAGGAAGAGGGACTGGCAACTCCCAATGTCCCCTCCCTGCACCATTCAGAAGCTTTCTTGTTCCTCAACACACAGAGACACAATCCTTACAAGCTGTGAGGCAGGAACCTGTTTATCAAATGCCTTTAATTAGCCTGGATTTTATAAAAAATATGTTTTTTAGTGATATGTTTGTGAATGTGTGTGTGTACATGATTGCATGTATGTGTCTGTTGAGAAAACTGAAAAACTGGTGAACAAAATAAAAGCTCTCTTAAACCACTTAACAACAAACAGACCAGTGGGACATTTTTTTTAGTTTTTTTGTTTTGTTTTGTTTTGTTTTGTTTTTTTTTTTGGTTTTTTTTCCCTTGGAGTTCCATGAGTTTTACACTAATGAAAGATACATGCATATTTGACTCATTCCCCTCCTTTATTTCTTCTATCTAGGGTAATGCAAAGGAAACAGAGTTTGGGCAAACCAGATCAGAAAGACTTGAATGAAAACCTTGCTGCCACTCAAGGGCTGGCCCATATGATTGCAGAGTGCAAGAAGCTTTTCCAGGTAAGGAGGTGGGAAGGTTGGCTCCTGTGTACATGCAGGCTATTGTGAATGGGACAAAATTGTAAGCTTGATACTTGTTCTTGTCTTAGTAAAAAGTCTCTTCTATGGCTGAAGATATGAACAGCCTGAAAATGTTCTATTTGTATTTATGTATACAGTTAATAAAGTCAGTAACGTGTCATGAAATTGCCTAGCCTGCACATCTTTAATACAAAAAGGAAAAGCAAAAATTATCTAGCACAAAAGTTCTATATCTGAGAAATGTTTTGATCAGTGTAACTCCTGTTTTAGTTACTTACCCTCCTACTCTAACTTTGTAAAGAAGAAGACCTGACATAAGAATAAGTGTTTAGGTGTGTTAATGAAGCTGCTCTGTCCGTATCTTCCTGAACCATGTGAAGTCAGTGGGAACCCTGCTGCCACCACCATCTGTTGAATACAGAGGTTGGTCTGCCTGTACCTCTTTGATGCTCCAGGCCATCAGTTCTGCCCACTGCTGGACACTGAGAATAGACATGGGTACATTCTCCCACCTTTGTGTCTCCTCCCAGGTGCCCGAGGAAATGAGCCGATGTCGCAATTCCTACACAGAACAAGAGCTGAAGCCGCTCACACTGGAGGCACTAGGACACCTGAGCAACAGTCAGTCTGCTGACTACAAACACTTCCTCCAGGACTGTGTAGATGGCCTATTCAAGGAGGTGAAAGAGAAGTTTAAAGGCTGGGTCAATTACTCCACTTCTGAGCAGGCTGAGCTGTCCTATAAGAAGGTAAGTTTCTAGCTGTTGTCCACATTTGCATGCCCATGATCAGAACTTGGGTTCATCAGAAATAAGACTCCATGGGAATCTGTAGTCGAGAGCCATCCTTAGAAAGCTGGGCAGGCGTACAATTCAGATTCCCAGGTAAGAGTGGAGACCAGTTACATGAAGACTAATACTCACTAACACTCGAGAAGATTTCAGTCCACTTCTGATGAAATCCTTTGTTTCTACAGAATCAGATTAGAGTTTCTTGAATATTTTACTAAAGCTTTTAAAGGGACATGTTAGAACATGCTCACATTTTTCCAAAATTTGTTGAAAGTCCTTTTGCATGCCTATCTTTTCGTAGATACTCTGTTTTGAACATCCTAAATGGCCCAGCATAATGGGTCCATAAAGTATTATGAACCTGTTATGGGTCCTTAATAGTATTAAATAAATAGTATTTATTAAAACTATTTCTCTACCACCTTGAAAATAAATAGGATGGTTTGTACAGCTATATGGGCATTGGGGTGAAAATAAATGATCATGCTCTATCATATTGACCCACTATGGATCCCTGAAAAACAAGTGCCATGATTTTAACCAGAGGGGACTCCAGCTATGTTGTTTGCTTCTTGGCCCAACTCTAAATGTTCTTAAGAAAGCTTATTACCTTCATAAATATATTAGCCTCATAAATATAGGACCAGGTCCCCACTCATAATTTGCTTTCATAACTCAAGGTGTGTGTGTCTTGTTTTAACACTGAGAAATGTATCATCTCTATAGGTGAGTGAAGGTCCCCCTCTGAGACTCTGGAGGTCCACTATTGAAGTCCCTGCTATGCCTGAGGAAATCTTAAGGCGCCTATTGAAGGAGCAGCACCTCTGGGATGTAGACCTTTTGGATTCGAAAGTGATTGAAACCCTGGACAGCCAGACTGAAATCTACCAATATGTCCAAAACAGTATGGCACCCCACCCTGCTCGGGACTATGTGGTGTTGAGGTGAGATCTTCCAAATTGATCATTGTGCACAAATGGCTAAAGATCAGAGTTGAGCCTATATGTCACTGAATCTTACTAAGATTTTTCCTTAAAATGAAACACAGGCCTCTAGAATCATGGTGGACCCTTTTGTATGCAGAAAGATCTATGTTTATTCCAACAGAGCATTCGCCTCTGAAAATGCTTGGAATTCTTTTGAAACTGAGCTCAGAAGGAAAGACATAGTGAAATTAATATGCTCCTTGGAAGCAGATTTTTGTCCCTTTTAGGATAGATTTTTCTGGTTGGAAACAGCTAGGGAATGAATAAACCAGGAAATAACATTTTGGTCCCAAGCAAGATGTGGTTAATGCTGGTTTATGTGGGATATGTAAAATCTTTGGAGACATTATTGAAAGAGGAATTCAAAAAATATTTGAAGAAATGTCATATTGTTTATCCAGAATGTTTCCAACAGAGTTGTCTTCATGTTCTTAGAACATGTGCCACAATACCTGAAGTGGAATGCTTTAATTTGGTTCATGGTTTCAGAGGTGGCAGTCCACGGTCTACTGGCTCCATTGCTTTGAGCCTTAGGTAAAATAGAACATGACATGAGGATCATGTAAAGGAAAAGACTTCTTACTTCATGTCAGCCAGGAAACAGGGAGAGAGAAATAGATCCCTAAAAACATACTCCTGTGCCCTTCAGCTTGTCCCTACCTCCTGTTTCCATCACATCTCACATCCCAGTAATGCTACCAAATAAAGAATCCATCAGTGAATTAAACCACTGATGATGTCAGAGACCTCATGAGCCAGTCACCTTCCAAAAACCAACCTCTAAGGGCTGGCCACATAGCTCAGCAGATTAAAGCACCTGCAAGTGGGCACAGGGGCCGGGAATTCAATCCCCGGGCCAGCCATGCAGGCCCCACTCCTGGGGCATGCTGAGATGGCAATTGAGACTGGGCGTGATGGTGCATACCTGTAATCCCAGCTCTTGGGAGGCTATAAACAAGCAGATCACTAGTAGTGAGACCCTGAACACCCTGTAGACCCTTCCCTAAAATACAAAAAAAAAAAAAAAAAAAAAGCCAACCTCTAAACACACGAGACTTTGGGAGACATTTTTTTTTCAAAATTTTATTGATAAACAGATAGCAATGAGACAGTTTCAAATCAAATCGGAAGTACAGTTTCAACAAATAACACACTGCATATATTCTTCTTAGTGGTTAATTGCTGTACAAGATGTGGACTTGAGATCCTATTTACAAACACCATTAGAACAAATCATTCTATTCATTAAGAGAATGCAACTATATATCTATCCTAACCACTTTGAATACACAGATACAAAATGGACATTCATTGGTATACCCCATTTTTTCTAAGTTCTGTTATTGAATAGGGAGACATTTTAAAGCCAAGTCATAACAGTTCTCTTTTTCAAGATGTGACTGTCTGAGCAAGTATACCTTCAATGGAATAAATTCTGTGTGGAGCAATCCATCCTGAACTCTATGTGGTGACCTAGAGGATGTCATTTACCCAGCATGTGTCACTCATAGCCCTGAGCTGTGCCCTCAGCTGTCTCTTCGGAATAAGGCACCATTTTCAGTTTGGCTTCCGACAAAGCCCACCTTCTGCTTCTGGTTTTGTCTTCATAGAACCTGGAGGACTAATCTGCCCAAGGGAGCCTGTGCCCTTTTACTCACCTCTGTGGATCATGACCGAGCACCTGTGGTGGGTGTGAGAGTTAATGTGCTCCTGTCCAGGTATTTGATTGAACCCTGCGGGTCAGGAAAATCCAAACTCACCTACATGTGCAGAGCTGATTTAAGGTATGTCTGATTCTAACTTTTGATAGAGAGGTCCAGTGAAAAAGATCGACAATTTTGTATGATGTAGAGAGTGAGTCACATCAGGATGTAATTGTATCTTGGTGACTTCACTAAGAATGGTGCTTAGAAAACAACTTTATTCATGCTGGTCTTTGTATGCCAGTACCTCATCTGGATTCCTTACTAAAAGTGGGACTAAAAACAATGCAAATTTGGTGACTGTACATTGAATTTAAATGCCACAAGATATGATGTATTTTCTGTATTTGAACTAGCATGTAGATTTTTTTCATTTTCTATTCAAAAGTGTTTGACTAGTGTGGAGTGAACTTTTCATAATTGATTAGGCTTCTGCCCCATGCTGTGATTAATGTCTATTCATATAAGAAAATGAATGGAATAGAGCAAAACAGGTCAGAAATTGAACTTCTGAAAACTCTAGAAACTGTCTGCTATGTTAAATAAATGTTCCTCTGAAGTCTACCCAGCTCACTAGCCTTTCAGGTATACATGTGTTCTGTCTCTGTGGCGTATGCCAAAGCTTTTTTGGAGCAGTTTCATCTAATATCTATGACCAACATGTTGTTCCTTGGAAATTTCTAGTTCCAAATGTAATGGACATGATCACTCGGAGATAATCAAGTAATGTTTACTTACACATTTTTTTCATCAAAAAATGGAAGGAAGGACCGGCCAGATAACTCAGTGGACTACAGTGCCTGTTTAGGCAGAACGCAGTGCCCAGGGTTTGATCCTGTTGTGCCGTCCCTGCCCCGCCCCTGGGGCTCACTGAGACAGGGATTGAGACTGGGCATGATAGCAGATGCCTGTAATCCCAGCACGTGGGAGGCTGAAAACAGGAGGATCATTAGGAGTCTGATCTACATAATGAGACCCTGTAGACACTATACTAAATACATTTAAATAAATAAATAATGAAAGGGGAGCCTGAGGTTGTAACTCTGTGGTACAGCACCTTTGTAGCAGGATTGAATCCATTCCCCAGCACCAAAGAGGGTGAGGGAGAGACGAGAGAAATGTGCTTGTGATGGCTTTTACTTCAGAGTTCTCTAGCTTAAATAAATCACTATTTTTTCTTTTTTCTGTGACAGGGGCCACATGCCAGAGTGGTACACCAAATCCTTTGGACATTTGTGTGCAGCTGAAGTGGTAAAGATCCGAGACTCCTTCAGTAATCAGCACAGCGAAACCAAGGATGGCAAATCCAGGTGATTACAGAGGTGAAGCATCTGTAGCCACCCAGGTGACGTCCTAGAACCTTGCCAGTTCTCGGGAGAATCGGTCTGTGTCTGATCCTGAAACAAATACAAGTTGGAGTGTGGAAAATGACTCTAGCCATTTGACACACTTTTAAAGCTGCTTCCTGTTTGTTTTAGGTCTAAGTTGTAGACCTTGACTGGAATATATAAGACTGTGCAAAAGAAAAATGTATTCTTATTCAAATTGCTTCTGAGAAGCAAAACTCTAAATTCATTATGGAAGATAATGAAGATACTTCATTTTGTCATGATGCCAGTGTTTGTGTACCTATGTCATATATTTGCAGTGTGTTGCAGGACTGGTGTATCCACTGGAATAGTTGGTACTCTGACATGTTTTCTCACTGAGATGATCAAAGAAAGGTTTGCACAGAGGAGTGTGACTGTGTGTTTGACGAGGGTTGAATGGCCTGGATGTGTAGGGTGGGATACAGTGTCTGGCACACTGAGGTGCCTCTGGGAAGCATGTTGATGCACCAGGTTCAGTTTAACCTGGACTGCTTGACTACCCAAGGATTCATTCAGAAAGGACCCAACACCCCCATTCCTTTTTTTCCCCTACGTTGTTAAGCATACTCTTTATCCACCACCCGCTATTCTCCCTTGAAAGTAATTGTAGATTATTTTGATACTTATTTCAAATGCAATTTGTTGCCAGACTTGATTGCCACAATCCAGATGTGGTGTCAGCCGGTAAAGATCTTGGAGATGTGAATGACCTCCTCTCCGTCCATACTGGCTCCAAAGAATAGGTTTTGATTTTTGTTTTTAAGTGAGAAGTGAAAACAAAACACTCAAAAATTTATTTTTGAATTAAACATCAAAACTTTTTTATCTGTTGAAATTCTTTGTATTTTCGTGTTGATAGCATAAGCTGTTTAAGACACTGTGCACACTATGCGTAGGAAGATAGGAAATTCTCCCAAGGAAATCTCTGTAAATTTAATTTTGTCCTGGCCCTTTTTTTTTTTTGGTAGCTGTTAACAGCATTCCTGCAAACTGCACATATTTATTAATTGGGGGTTTGTCCTTATCAACAAACAGGTTTTTTAGATTTTTTCATTTTGCTTTCTCTATATTTCTTTTTATTTTCCTTTATAATGCCCTTGATATACATGTTAGTAATAAAGGGAAGTAGTAATCATATTGAAAAACAGCTTAGTGTTTTTGGAAGAGTGGTCTTTATACAGGTTTTACTGGAATGATCAAGGTTGACTCAAGACAGTATTAGTAAATTTATTTTGTATGATCAAAAGTGAATAATGTATGAATGAGAGTTGCAAGAAGGATTTTTATTTTGTTATAATGTATTTTAGTTACCATTGTCAGTGTTATTTCAGAGGTTGTTTGAAGAATTTGGGGGTCAGATTAGAGTTTTAAAATTTGAGTATTTTGGATATCAGTGTTCCTTGTGAAGATATATATTCAGTTTTGATGGCTTCCAGCTTTGTAAGATTGTATGTTGTATATACCATTCTATTAAGAAACATGTACACATGTCTGTCCACCTGCTTTCAGACATAGATGAAGCATGATAAAGATTATTATTTAAAATATATTTGTATTTATACCTCAGATATTCTTTTTGGGTTTTGTACCTCAAGGCTTTCTCCCCCTTTATTGTAAATACACTTTACATGAATATAGTCTAAGTGAAAAACTAAATAAAAGGAAGAAGTTTATAATTTGCTCTATATCTGTACAGAGTATAGCCAGCAAGTGCACTATTAAATGTTTAACATAGGGAAGAGAATCTGGCCTGCTTTCCTGGGTGTTGCATCTTCCACCTCAATGAAAGCACAGATTGCAAAGCGTAGGAACATTGTGTTTTCAATTAAAATCAGCAGAATTACTGAACAAAAAATTGGATCAAGAATCGATTCCCAGGCCAAACTGCAACTGAGCCACTCATCAAAACAGGAAATCCTGGTGAAGGCTCAGGAAGCAGGGAGACTGTCTCCAAACAAAGGTCCCTTTAGGGAGTCACGCCGAGAAAGTTATGAGAGTGAGCAGAGGCCAAGCAGAGGTGCTCGTAAGCAAAGCCAGGGTCTCAGATTCATTTCACAAAAGGTCTCTTTCCCACTGCTCAGCTTCCCAGTTGTAAGAATGCTTTGACAAAGATTCAAAGACTCAAAGCATGGGCACATTTTCAAAAATTCAGTTTATGTCACCTGCAGTGCTGTAGCATCACAACTTACCCACGTGACTAACTGCCTAGATTGTAAGCTCTTCGAGGGCAGGCGGCGCATCTCCTGCACATCTTTATAATCCTCTACAGCAACTGTCAGTGTTTTGTACATGTAGGCACCTAATAAATTTATTATTTGCTGAAGTGAACTGGTTGCATTAACTGCTGTTATTGCAGAGGGAAGAGAATGTAGGCAGCCCTTGGCCCTCGGGCTCCCTTGGGCTCACCGCTGCCCCTCTTGTGATCACACAGGTTGGAAATCCTTAAATCTTTGGGATCTTGGAGCTGAAACTGGAAAGACAGATGGCAATACCATGCATGCTAATTTTAAATTCAAAGAGTTCTTCCTGGTGGCTTTTTTGGTGCTGGTGGTCATGCACGCTAGGCAGGTGCCAAACACCAAGCCATACCTCCAGCCACTGCATAATGGACGTTTAGCCATTACCGTCTCTCAAGAACACTGATTCCCATCTAGGAAGAGGTTCTATTTCTACGATAATTATTTTTGGAGTAGAAAGGTAAAAACAACCCAATTTCTAAATTTATAAAGATACACATGTGCCAAAAGCATTTATTTATTTAGGCTCTGCCTGGAGGCCTGGTTTCTTTTATTTACTTTTTTTAACGTATTTGGTTGTTGCAGGGTCTCACTACACAGCTCAGACTCATGGTGATCCTCCAGCTTTCAGCCTTCCCTGTACTGGGCTTACAGGCATACGGCACTACACCTGGACTCTGGCCAGCTCAGCTTGCCCTGGGGGCAGGGCTGGCACAGTATGTGTTCCAGGGATCAAACCGCGCTCCCTGTGCTTGTTTAAGCAGGCACTTTGATCCCTGAGCTATTTCGGCCTCCCAGGCCTGTTTTCTTCAGAACTGTATAAAATCAAGATCAAACTGTCTTGGACCAGAATAGCCCATACTTTACTGAGTCAGAGAACCCTGAAAGCCTAAATTACTAGCAGATTATATGCCTGTCACTCAGGATAGAGTAGATTCTCTGATAGGCATTTGCTGTGGTTTCAGATTGCTTTTGACACACCATCAATTTGCTCAATGAGGTTTTCTGTACCAACGTCTTCCCTCCCAGATACTGAAACAGAGTGGATGATGCACATCACATAGTGAGCAAGGAAGGTTCTGAGGCCCTCAGGACAGAAACATAAGGCTTCACTGGAGTAGCTCAAGGTAGTTAGCACACAAAGCATCCAATTGCAAATTTATCTGCAATTTGTAAATAAATAAATTGGTAACATCAACATCTTCAGTAACAGTTTTTCTTCAGGACTGAGAAAAGCAATGAGATTTTTGAAAAGGAAAATCCAGAGAAAACTCATGGAAGCTCATGATCTAAAACTGGTGCTTCTAAGCTTTGCCATGGAGATGCAGAAAGAAAGGACTAGGGGCTGGGGAGACGGTTCAGTGGAATAAGCACTTCCCTGGTAAGCACAAGGACCTGAGTTCAATCTGCGGTTCCGCCAAAAAAGAAAAAGGACTATAGGAGCTGGGATGGGATTTCATAACCACATTGATGTGCCTGTACCCAACTTTTGTTAATCCTTCCTACACATTTAAGCCTGAAGCATGGTTCTTTTCACCATCCCATGGCCAGAAAATGGTTTACAGAGTTAGCGACAAAATGTCCTCAGATCCCGACAAAGAGCTCTAGTTCCAGCTTTAGTGTCCTACGCAGACCACAGGGCCTTTACTGATCTCTCCCTCAAAAGGAGACAAATTTCTCAGACCCAGTTCACTGTGTCCTCTTTATCAGAAGAACTAGGAAAATGAAGGTCATCAGGCAGTACTGCAGTACAGCAGAGTCCCAAAGAAACTTAAGTTATTCTGTCATCTCATTAATGAGTCAGATGAGGGAGGAGCAATTAAATAAGTCAAGGCAAACAGGAGGCAGAAGTGTCATTTAGGGTTACTAGTGAAATACTTTGTAGATCTTTTCCAGTAAATTGAGTGAATTGCTGCAAGTACACAATGATTCCCTTTATCCTTGTGAACCTAGAAGGGCACCACCATTCTCTCCATTGGCAAGCGCAGGCCAATTAACACATCTGGCCGTAACACATTTCACATTTCTTAGTGACTACAAAGCAACAGCTACTTCTAGGCTTCTTATCTTGGAGCCCAGCTCCAGAATTCGGGTCTTCTGCTGCAGTGCCTCAGTGTCTTCCCACCTCTGCAGAACATTATCAAGTCCTGCTAAGATATGTGATGGTGCTTGGAAAAGCAAGGGCTGAGCAAGCGGGAAGAAGCATTGGTGGGAACTAGCAAACCCGGGCCAGCTGCTCTGCCTCCCTGCCTGTTGAAGCATATACATCAGTGATTTGAAAGCAGAAGTCCTGAGCAGTGAGATCATGGCACACACAGCGTCTTGGTGCTCTATCAGGATGAAAGCTGCCTACCCCATTTAAATTCCATTTGCCTAAGGAATGCAAATTATGAGAGACCTAAAGAGCCTGTGGCAGGAGAAGCTCTGGTAGGTCTGCAAGGTGCATGGTGGCAGTTAGTTCAGGCCGGTTCTGGAGGGGATGATCAGTCTTTTGCAGGCAGGGAGTCTGCAAAATCATGTTAGCAGCTGTAACCCAAAGTAATTACCTGTGCTGTGTATACACGGTTCCCACAGGAGCAGCCAGTTTGCCTGTCTGGACCCAAGACTGTGTTGACACCTACAGCATAACTCCTCTTTGCAGGTTTTTTTTTTTTTTTTAATCTTATAGGACTCTTAAAAAGGGAAGGGGGCATGTCAGGGCTAGAACTGTTACTACTCATGGGGATTCTTATTTCCTTCTTTTCTATTAAGACACAAAAATACTTAGAAAGGAGATTTTCCTTAAGACTGATGATTGGGGTTGGGGTTGCTATGTGTAGATCTCACACTGGCTTTAAACTTGCTGTGTAGCTCAGGCCGGACTTGACAGTATGATCCTGGCCTGGTTCTGAGAAAGGCATTCATCAACCATGATGACTGACTTAAGTTTCATAAAAATAATCTGATTCCAATTGATTGAGAAAGCTTTGTGGGTTGTAGAGGGGGTATGTTTTTGTTTTGTTTTCTTTTTAGTTTTCAGGGATGGACACTGAACCCAGGGCCTTGTACATGCTAAGCAAGGGCTCTACCACTGAGCCATCTCTATCTCTGGTCCTAGGTACTTGACACTTTTAAAATGCAGATGTTTTTGGTCAGAGAATGAATGAACTTGTCGACAGTTGCAATCAAGCCACATGTGTACTTTGTCTATAATGTGCCAGGCAATTGGGGTGTGTGCTTTAAGACAGTTAATAGGGACTGGGAAGATAGCTTAGTGGCCTAAGTGCCTGCCTGGCAGGCACAAGGTCTTGAGTTTGATTCCCAGTACTGCCAAAAAGAAAAAAAAGAGAGACACTAATATTTCATTTAAATCTCAGCAGCCCTTTGCAGGACAGCATACTAGCCCAACTTCATAGGTGAAAAAGTCCTAACAAGACAAGAAGGCTTTAAGATATAAAAAGGCTGTATAATATTTGCAAGAATTCAAATTCTGGAGCTGCACTTACAGCATCGTACTATGCGTGCAGTGGTCTACTCTGCAGAGTGCATCTGCCCTCTCTAGCGTATAGGCCCCAGTACATTGACTTGGTGAACACTCAGAGTATGCCAAGCATGACAGATGGGCTGAATCCTAATTTATTATTGTAATTTCTCTTAATTTAAATTTGAATGGGTACATATGGCAATTGTACTGGACCATGCAGAGGTCCATAGAAAGATGTAAGAGTATTTCCAAACAACTCAAATACTTGACTCCTCTTTTCTGCTTATAATTATCTTTTAAAGAAGTAAAAAGTGTGGTAAATATTAGTAAAAAATATGACTTGCTAAATTCCATGTCAAATATACCCACTCCGTATTCCACCTGCTACAAAGCTAAAGGCGAATCTCCTCTACCCCATGGCTACTTTCTAGGCCTCACAAGCTTGAGCTGAACTTCCTCTTTGCTTTGCTGCCAGAGGATGTGAACAACTCCAAATCAGAAATAAAGATGCTATTGATCTGAAAAAATGCCTGTTAATCCAGAATATTTTCCTTGTCTTGCTGCAAACAAAGAGAACCTCACAGACACTGCTGTTCCCGTAACTCCTGACTGTTCTTGCTTTATACCAGCTCTACTCCCTTCTCTGGTGTCACACTGGTGAGACCAGCCACTCATCAGCAGCTGTCATGGCTCACCAACATCTTCAGCAAAGTGAGCTCAGGGTCCAGGTGCTATGGTTTAGATATTTTGGAAAGGGGGATACTGGACATTAAACACAGGGCCTTTGCATTGCGATATAAACATAGCTCTTTATTGTTTTTTCAATTTTTAATTCTGAAAAAAGTTCTGACTAATTTGCTAAGTTGTCCAGGTTAGACTCAAACTTGAGAGCCTCTTGCCTCAATCTCTCAATATGCTCAGATTCCAATGTACAACACTACTCCCAGCAGTTTCTTGAAGCTTTTTTTTTCATGTATTTAGTACAGGGTCTACAGGGTCTCACTACACAGATTGGACTCGTAGTGATCCTCCTGTTTTCAGCCTCTCAAGAGCTGGGGTTACAGGTGCATGCTACCATGCCCAATCTCATTCACCTTCGAAGCACACCCTGGGATGCAGGGCTGGCACGGGATGCAGGGGATCAAACCCTGGTCCCTGCATCTGCCAAAGCAGTTGCTTTAATCTGCTTAGCTGTCTGGCCGGCCCCCGTTCCTTGAAACTTAATGTCCCACAGAGATTCACATTTTAAAGGCTTACTCTCCAGGATGGAGCTCGTGAGAGATACAAGAGATCTTTGAAATATGGGGCCTAGTGAGAGCACGGAACTGCCCTAAAAGGCAACCATGGAACCGCAGCTCCGCCCTCTTCTCAAATTGTAGTGATGGGATAAGCATCTTTGCTCCCCAGACACTTCACCATGATGTACTGCTATAGGTCCAGAGCAAAAGGGTCAGTCTGTCTTATACCAAAGTCCCCAAAGCAATGAGCCACAAGAACCCTTTCATCTCTATTCATTGCTTAGCCAAGGCATTTTTCTACACAAGCAGAAGCCTGGGTAACACACCAGGTTTCCTTTTCTTTCTTTCTTTCTTTCTTTCTTTCTTTTTTTTCTTTTTTTTCCTTTTTTTCTTTTTTCTTTTCTTTTTTTTTTTTTTTCTTTTTTGCAGTACCAGGGATTAAACTCAGGACCTTGCACATGCTAGGCAGGCACTTATGCCACTGAGAACTCAAGACAATTTATGCTCGCCAGGCAGGTGCTTATGCTGCTGAGCTATATCCCTGTCCCTGCACATCAGGTTTCTTAACAAGAAGTTGGGCCCCCAAATCAGCAGTGATGAGGCTGAGTCAAAGACACATCTTCCATGGTCTATTTAGTTCTTAGCTTTTCCCCTCCAAAGGATTCTTCATTATAATCCTTAACATGCTCTACCCTTTTTCAAATTGTTCAAAGATTTACAATAGAAAATACTATTAACTTACCAACAAGCAATGTATTTATTTTCTTATTTCTAGCAAATAGACATACTGTTTGTAACTGCTATTCAACTCTAGAAGCTTCTTAGAAAGGAGCATAAAATAACATGTACTTATACTTTTAAAGAGACTTCTCACTGAAAAACTGTCTAAGGATTTTAAAAGTGAAGGTAATGCGAGTCTGTAGTGCACTGAGGTCTCTGTTCCCGCACTTGGTGCAGGGATAAATGGTTGAGGAAATAGGGGATTTAACATCTGTTTCAGAGAAACAGGATTCCCCACTTCCAAGGCTAACAGGGTGGATTATCTTCCAATAACAAAGATAACTGGGCTCTTTTTTGTTGCAGTGTTCCAAAATGTAAACATGAATAAATTGATAATAAGATTCCAAGGAAGCAGGAAATTCAAAGTTCACAGTCTGTAAGGATTACTAAAGCGAGAAAAGAAAAATAACCCCTGAAACTATGGGCAATTATGAACTCTCTCAGAGAGCTAGAGACTATTTTACTCCAAGACTTGCTCAGAGTGCTCAAATGTATCTTGGGGAAAGAAGGTGCTGAATTTTCAGAGGAAAACTAACCTGGTTAGGTTGCAGATAGTGTTTGGGAGTTGCTGTAGGCTTCTTCTTCTTCTTCTTCTTCTTCTTCTTCTTCTTCTTCTTCTTCTTCTTCTTCTTCTTCTTCTTCTTCTTCTTCTTCTTCTTCTTCTT
>NW_004524629.1:622543-686622 GCF_000260255.1 Octodon degus
CTTCTTCTTTTTTTTTTCTTGTTCATTTTATTCTGTGTTGAATTACTTAATGTCACAAACACTGTTTGATCTGGTTAGTCTCTACACGGTGCTACCCCAGGCACTTCCAGGTGGCCTTGCATCATGAGTGGCCTTGCACCAGTCCTACCTATGATGTCACATTTTGGGTGAATGACCTTGGTGTATAGTTCAGCGTGAGGTTCCCTGGCTTTCACAGGACCGGAGTCCATTTAAATCTTAGGATCACACCTTTTGGTGACCTTTGAATAGGAGCACTGCATGCTATAGCGGACCTAACAGATTAAGAAAGTGACTTCCATGACTGATAACTCTATTTATTTGCCTTCACCCACTTTCTGGCTTTCTCTGATCCTAAACCTATTTTATCCTAAGAAAAGTGCAAATGGAAAAAAAAAAATCAGGAAATTCCAGGAACGGTGCCTCCAAATAAAAGAAAGCCCTCATTTAAGCAACAAAAAAGAGAACAGAGCAGGACAGGGCAAAAGCAAGCAAAAGAAGGCCCAGAGCAGAGTTTCCAATTACCAAAATCAGCTCCCAGAAAAGTCCTACAGTCCAGATCACACTTCTGTGTTTAGAGACTCTGGAGAGCCAGGCTCCTTGTCTTAGGTTGTCTCAGGGAATACAATTTCTTATTTCAGTGTTCGCACTAACCTCTTAGCCTCTTGTTTTCTCAGTTTCTTGATATTTGAGCTCTTCTCACCCTGGCCCCTGTTTCTTCACACAAACACCTCTTTTCTCTCCTGTGACTTTCTCTCTGGATTCCTTTAAACAGCTTTCTGGCTCCAACGTGCTATCTCAGCCTCCCAGGCGGCCCACTCCCTGTGCCCAGTGTCTCCTTCCACTCCCTTCTTCTGTCTTTTCTTCTCATGCACCTCCCTCAGCATCCCCTTTCCAACCTGCACCCCCTCCCCAAACAAAGCACCATAAAACAAAACATGCTTAAAATACTTTCTTAGGCTTTCTTCAATTTGTAAAGTAGAAGACTCACTTTGTGTTTTTCCTATTTCTATTAATTTGAAAGTATTCAGCCCATCTCTGCTAGACAGGCTAAGGAATTCTTCATCTTGTGCCTCTTTTACAATGGAGAACTATCTAAAGTTGCTAAAGAGGGTCTATTATAGGGATTGGTGGGGCTGATGAGATGGCTCAGTGGTCTAAAGCACCTACTTAGAACAAGCTTAGCAAAGCACAGGGACCGCGGTTGGATCCCCCAGCACCACATGCCAGCCAGCCCCGCCCCCTGGTGGGCTGAGCTGGAGACACACACACACACACACACACACACACACACGCATGCACGCACGCGCACACACACACACACACACAAAATAAATAAATAGTTTAAAAAATAAAATATAGGGATTGGTAAGATAATGAGTCACTGAACAAGTGAGATAGAAAAAGAGGACAGGCATAAGATGATAGTTAGACACAAGGAGATAAACAGAAATTTTCCTAATATTTAGTGGGTCACATAAGTTGAAAAACAAAAACAAATTTCCCAATGGAGTGTGGAATATCAGATGCAGTGTGGAAGAGACACACAGAGAATCTACATCAGGGGACTTGCTTTCCTTTGAGACAGTCAGGAAAGAGAGACTAAAGAAGTCTCTTGGTGTGTAAGAGATGTGGGGACCATGGAGTTAGAAAATACTTAACTAGATTGGACTTTTAAAATGCCCAGATTTGGGCTGGTGAGATGGCTCAGTGGTCTAAGGCACCTACTTAGAACAAACTAAGCTAAACAAAGCACAGGAACCGCGGTTCAATCCCCCAGCACCACATGCCAGCCAGCCCCACCCCCTGGTGGGCTGAGCTGGCCACACACAAAAAATAAATAAATAAATAAATAAATAAATAAATATTTAAAAAATAAAATAAAATGCCCAGATTTAAGCATCTCATTGTCAAGAAGTAGAAGCGGGCTTTAGCAGGTGGGAACCCTGATGATTCTAGTAGGACCTTCTGCCAAGACCCTACTTGCTACCAGCCAGCACTGCAATTTCTGCTTTCAGCATTTGTACTCACCTAAAGCTATGCATGTCTGCTGGATTTGATGAAACAGGTATGTCTACAAGATATTAATTTTTCCAGGTAGTTGAAACAGACCAGAAGTGCCTGACTCTGCTTTTTATCCTATGGTGGTAGAAGGTTTGGCTGCTAACTGTCAGGCTCTTCCTCCTCCCTTCTCTTTGCTCTCCCTTGGGTCCTGGAGGATGGACTAGAACAATTTGCTCCAGTGTCCAGTGTCCTCCTGCCACCCCTAGAGTTACCTTGTAATCCTACTCCCTAGAATCCTAGGACAAGAGATGTAGCTCTCCATCAGGCCTAGTGCCCATCCTCACTCCTGCACCTCCCAAGCCTGCCACCTCTTTGAAGAAATGGTAAGGAAATTACCTCTAAAGTGGTAAAGATCAGGGAGGGATCCAGGCCTGTGATTAACATCTCCAACTTTTCCAAAACCTAGTGAGCTATGATTAACACAGCTAGCCTCCTTGAAGTTCCCCTGCTTTGGGCGCTAAAGTTTTTGCAAAGATGTGACAGCTGTCAATCAAGCTGTTTGCATCTCTCAATGTTTTACTAAACCAGTTTTAGTTATCCTGCATGCTCTGCATCCCATCTAGGAAGTGTCTACCCTGACTTCAATATATTTGAATTAGAACCAACTAGTAGAACTAAAACTGGACTTGTCAGGAAGGCTTTAATTCAGAGAAATTTGGACCAATCTGCAGGCTCAAATTTGGACCAACCAGCATACTTGAATATGGGCCTGTCACAGACCTGCAGCTGCTTGATAAGGACCTTCACCCTGTCATCTAAGGGTTGGCTTGGGAGGACTCTCTCACGTGCACCAGACCTTGTACTACAGCCTCATTCCAACCATCCTGTAAATCTCCTGGAGTACTGTGTCTAGAAGGTTGTATAAATCTAGCCAGGGTTCTTATCCTGAGTAGAGTGGACAGAGAGGTCCTTTAATAGAAAGAGTTATAATCACTTGAAACAGTTAGTGCCAAAGAGCTCCAGAGACCAGCAGCCAATGAAGATGACTGATAAGAAAATAGAAGCTGGAGTAGTCTAGTGATGGCATTTGGCATTAGTTGGGTTCAGCTAGTGGCATCAGGGTCAGACGTGGAGTTTGCCTAGTCATGGTTTATACTGAATTGAACAAAAGAGCATTACACTGCATGGTGACAGTCAGCTCCCATACTGGTGAGTGCTACATCTGTTAATGCAACCAAAGAGGTCAAAAATATCTTCTAAATAGCTCCTATACTGACCATGTATAGACATTTCCCTATCATCATTCCTTAAACGATACAACTATTTGCATAGCATTCACCTTGCATTATCACAATATTAAGTGAAATAAATCAGATACACAAGCTAAAATGTCGCATGATTTCCTCTTATGTGAGAAACCCAAATTATAAACAAAGAGGAAAATATAGATGTAGAAGGTAGGGAAGTAGACCTTTCTCAAATGGCAAGTAGACCAAAAGGGAAGGAAGGGTGGAAGTGGTAGAGGGGGAAGGAAAAAGGAGTGGGAAAAAGAAAGGAATTAAAGTGTATTATTTACATGTATCAATTCTATAAAAAATAATGTAAACACATACTACATACACTATCAAAAATAAATTTTATTTATCTGAATGAAGAAAATTTGAAAAAAATTAGAAAAAAAGAGGGAATCTTTGCAGGTTGTGTGCAAACACTACACTCTTATTTTAAAGACTTGAGAAGGTCCAGCCAGATAGTTCAGTGGATTATAGCACCTGCTTAGGCAGACACAGGGACTGGGCTTCAATCCCAGGTCGGCTGAGCCAAGCTGGCCCCACCTCCAGGGGCAAACTGAGACTGCGATTGAGCCTGGGTGTGGTGGCACACACTTGTAATCCCAGTGCTTGGGAGGCTGAAAACAGGAGGATCACAGATCCCGTGGACGCTATACTAAGTACATAAAAAATAATAATAAAATTTTTTAAAAATAAAAGACTTGAGAATTCATGGCTTTTGGTGAGGGAGGGCCTGGAATTGGTACCCCCTTGTCTTAATTACATTCCCCTCATCATTGCTGGGACAAAATCCCTGATGCCCAAAATTAAGGAAGGAAGGGCTTACTTAGCTCACAGCTGTGGAGGTTTTGGTCCCTAATCAGCTGGCTCCAAGGCAGGTGGTGGCGTGGTGAGGGGCAACAACGTAAGGCGGCAGAAGACAACAGAAGCAGCAGGAGCAAAAAGAAAGAGGGAGACTGCAGACCTCTCTCCCTCCCTCATAGTGTCAGGTGTAGCCCTCAGGCACATAATCCCAGCACTGGACCATGAGTCAACCATGAGCTCTAGAAGCTTGTCCCTACAACCACATGAGGCTTTACGGAGACATCTAGACAACACTCTTGACACTGAGGGATGGCTTTATTCATTAGTTTTTTTTGTGTTTTTGGGGTTTTTTTTGTTGTTGTTGTTGTTTTGTTTTGTTTTTTGTGGAACCAGGGATTAAACTCAGACCCTTGTGCCTGCCAGGTAAGCACTTATTTTACCGAGCCATCTCCCCAGCCCTGGCTTTATTCATTAGGTTACATGAATAATTGTTTATTAAAGCTAGGAGTCTCCAAAATCTGCCTGCTTCTGCCATGTTTTATTTTATTCAATGCTCCCTACAAACTCCATAAGACTGATGGTATTATTATTCCATTTAACAGTTGAGGGAGGCAGGTACTTCTAAGTTAAACTCCCTGGTTTTCCTGCAGAAGAAGCGTGGGAATACAACCTGGCTCACACTCAGCACTTGGTGTCTGTTAGCTGCTTTTGTTTATGTTTTTATTTTTGCGCCACAGGCCATATCTGAGGCAGGTGGTGGCGTAGACTCAGGAAGCAGAGTTTCTAGGATCCAAACACCACTTCCGTCAGCCATGTGATCCTGGGGAAAACATTCCCCAAGCTCAGCTCTCATCTGCGTCTGCGAAATAGAGAAAACGATAGCGAAGAAATCAGAACACTGCAGAAGCAGAAGCACTATGCAAGTATTATGTCTGTCTCTTATTTTTTTTTCCAAACACTTGCCTAAAATAAACTACATACACATATTTGATGAACGTTAATTAAATGAACATCATACAAGCATGGATAGCCACACTCTGCATGTAAGGCAGTCAAGGTCTGGCAGATGCCTTTCCTTGCAATGTTGCTGGACTTCAGCCATGCCAACTCCAGATTTCCACTTCGATAATTGTTCAGCACACATTGGTAGATACCAGCTATTATCCAACAGAGGAAAACCACAGAAGCATATTTCCCTTTCTTGACTTGGAAGTGCTCACAGTCTTTCCAAGAAGATGGATGAACCATTTCAACAGTAAGTGCTGCGCTGAATGTGGAAGGAGAAAGAAGGAGCCCAAAGACATTCCCTGGAGGGGCACCCTGGGAGAGCCAGGGCTCCTGAGGAGTCTGGTAGGTGGAAGAACAGCAGTGGCCGAAAGGGACATTGTCGAAGGTGCCACAGGAGGTGGGGGAGGGGCCTGCTCAGGTTCTAAGGAACCTGAATGATACCCAAAGGCAATGGGAAGCTTAGACACTTTTGACGGAGAGGAACAATAAAATTGATCTCATCTTTTAAGAGGAAAGCCTGCATTCAACAGATAGAATGAAGGCCGGAAGAACAGTGTAGAGTCTCCTGTCCACAGAAGATCATTAACCCCTGTGCGAGGAGATTGTCCTGGAGATGAGAGCGAAAGAGGCTTAAGAGCGGATATAATTAGAAGTGGGATTAACAGCACTTGACCTCTGGGAGTGAGAGAGGTGGTAAGGCTTGCATTCTGGTCGAACTTGATGGTTTAGGTTCCCCCATCCCCTAGCTCACTGGAGAGATTTAATTTTACTTGCGGATTTCTTTCATGAAGGGCTGAAGGGATCATGGAGAATGAGCAAAGAACCAAGAATGGCTGCAGTCAGTAGACAACAATAGCATGGAGTAGATTTGCACATCCATTCAAACATCAGAACTGTCCTCAGCTATCTTAGGTTCAGCTGCAGAATTAGGTCACCAACCTAACGTTCTCCAGAGAAGAAAACTGGTTGCTGACTTCAGTGTCTTCTAACTCCAAAATAGGGCCAAGAAAAGGCCAACGCAAGTCATGGCCTAGCACAATAAGGCTATCTGAATTAAGGGAAATGCTTTGTTGATTTGTCAAGAAGTGGTGTCCCTCCCAGTGTTGTGTCATTGGTCTTCCTGAGACAAGAAACTTTAATCACACGTGGTTTTGGTGAATTGCAAGAAAACAAATTAGGTTTGCTTAATCGATGCATCTTAACAGATATTCGTTTTCCAAATGTGCAGTCTGTGGAGGCTTAAACACAAAAGTGAATTAGCAGACATCCTAGGTGGTGGGCTTTACCCCTATTCTCTGTCCCTGTCAGAGAGTTGGGCTTCACCCAATAGCGCCACAGGCACCCTCTGTGGTGAACCAAGGAGTCTTTGGGCTAAAACGTCCAAACATTTCAGGGCAAGAGGTGAGTGGAAAATTTTGTCTTGCCTAAGTAATGCCCAGTGATCCTTCAGGGGAAAGTCCCTGTAAAGAGCGCTCCCATCCCCCACCCCGCCCCTCACCTCTGCTGCGGCTGCTTTATTTTGTAATTGTCTGGGGCTGCCTTAGCTTTGTTTTGTTTAGATTTGTTTTGGTGCTGGTCTGGGCCTGCTACTAAACTGTAATCTCTGTAGAGGCAAGCATTACTTTACTCCTGTTTCCAGCGCTTAACACAGTCCCTGGCATAATTTCAGAGCCCCAGAAATGGGAGAAGCAGAACGCTGACAGTCTGCTTCACACTGAGACTTCCCTCTGAAGGCAGGAGCTGAAGAAGAGTGCATTATTTCCTACCAGTAAAGTTTACACTTGGGCTCAGGGAAACAGAGGCAAAGAGGATAAACTCCGGTCTGGGCTGAGAGTAAAGGCACTCCCTCTCCGTGTGTGAGGGAGTGCCCTAGTCTGTTTTCAATTGTTACAGCAGATCGCCTGAGTTTGGGTGATTTTGTTTTGCCACGTAGTTTTGGAGGCTGGAGGACCCAGGAGCATAATGCTCAGTCTGCTCCATTTATTTATTTATTTATTTATTTATTTATTTATTTATTTTGCGGAACGGGATTGAACTCGGGCCCTTACGCTTGCCAGGGAAGCGCTTATTCCACTGAGCCATCTCCCCGGTCCCAGTCTGCTCATTTTAAATAAGGGGCTCCTGCTGTTTTGATTCTCAGCAAAAGTGCAAGTGGGTCCCGGTGGAAGAGAACGCAAGCTGCACACCCACAATAGGTAACCCATTCCTGCAAGAAAGGCGTTACCCAGTATTGGAGGGATCCAGCACAGTACCATAGGACCTCTCCCTAGGCTCACCTCTCAACACTGCCACTTTGAGGAACTGAAGTTCCAACAAATGAACGTTGGAGGGACACACGGAAACCATAACAGATACCATCCCTGCAGAAGCACAACCACAGACACCCACTCCCACCAGGCTTCAGGATGTGCAATTAATGCCAGATGCTCTTTTTGCTGGCTTGGAGCCTCTGTCCAGTTAGGAAAATAAAATACAATGGAGTGAGTGCCTGAGTGAAAGGTACAATAGTGGAGAGGGAGCTGGAGTCTGAACTCTCTTTGCATTATCTATTCGGACCTTGCAAGACAAGACATCTAAGCATGGGTTTATTCTGATAGAATCAGTGGAGCCTGGAGGAGCTTTTTAATTAGGGTACAGCTGAGTTCTCAAGCCAGGGAGCTACTCACTTATGCAGGCACGACACCATTCCTTTAAAACATAATAAATGGGTCCTGAGTTCGATCCCCGGTCCCACAATAAATAAATAAATAAATAAATAAATAAATAAATAAATAAAAATAATAAATGATGTAGCCAGGGGAGGAACTCTGCAGGATCATGCCCTGCATCTGCTTACTAGCATGGCAAGACTCTAGGCTCAGATTGCAACCCCAATGCTGCAAACATAAAATAACAACAACAGAATAGTTCACAGTGAGGACTTGAGAAGACAGCTATGTCACTCAGCACAAACTGCTCACAAATAGATAGCTAAGCTCTAAGATGTCTGGGGGAGGACATCCTTTAAATCTTTACTGTCAGCCGTCCATGCTGGACAGGAAATACAGCGCAGGTAATTTAATCACTACTGTCAATTTTCCTATACTTCTCTTTCCCAGACAAAAAAGCCCCATCCTCACACCCCCTGATTTTTACCTAATACATCACCTCTGGGAGAACAAATGAGGAAAGGTGAAGTGACTTCATCTGGCTCCAATAATGTGGGAAGTACAAACGGATACACTATGTACATTGAAGGGCTGAGGTCTTCTAATTCCACCCATTTTGTTGTAAATAACAGGACCTCTTTCTTCTTTATGGCTTAACAATACTCACCTGCATATATTTACTGTATTTTCATGTTCATTCATCTATTGGTGGGCACTGAAGCAGATGCTGTAGCTTTATAATTATGTGTCCTGCTGCGTGACACATGGACACGGGGGTATCTCTTCTGGAGATATACCCAGGACTTGAATTGCTTTGGATATCCACCTGTGAGTGGAGTAGCTGAAATGCTGCCAGGAAACCTGGTTATTCTCAGGTAAAAGACTGAAACATTACCCCTACCTCTCAGCTTGACAACCCAATAAACTAAAATTTAAAAAATATATAGAAATGATGGAAGAAAGGGGAAAGGGATGCAAAAAGAATTAAGATGTGTTATATACATAAATCAACTCCCATGAGGAATATAATTATGTACCGCAAATAGGAACTAAAAAAGATTTTTAAATATTTAAATTTCAAAAATTTAAATATCAATTAAAAATAGATCAAAAATCCTAACATAAAGCCAGAAACTCTAAAATTACTAGATAAAAACATAGGCGAACCAATTCAAGATATTAGTACATGCAGTGATTTTTCTGAATAGGACCCTGGAAACAGGAAACAAAAGCAAAACCAGAAAATGGAATTACATCAAACTACAAGGCTGAACAGCAAAAGAAACACTCAATAGTGAAAAGAAAACCTACAAAATTGGGAGAAATGCTTTTCTTCTGACACAGTATTAATAACCAAATCATTAAAAAGTACTCAAAACACAATAAACACCTATTTTTATTTTTTTTTATTTATTATTATTTTTTTTTTTGGCAGAACCGGGGATTGAACGCAGACCCTTGTGCTTGCCAGGCAAGAGCTTATTCTACTGAGCCATCTCCCCAGCCCCTAAACACCTATTAATCCAAGAAAAAATAAGCAAATAATCTGAACAGAAAATTTTCAAAACAAAAAACACAAATGGCCAATAAACATATGAAAAATACGTCATGGATTTTTCCATGAAGTGAAGTGGATGTGTCAGGAAAATACACATCAAACTATCATGAGATTCCCTCTCACCCCAGGTAGAATGACTATTACCAAACAAACAAAAGTAAAAAATTCTGGCAAGTATGTAGAACAAAAGGAACAAATGTATAGTATTGGTGGGAATAAAATTAGCACAGCCACTATGAAAAGCAATATGGAGAAGCCTCAGAAAACCACTGCAGCAGAATTCAGCATTATCTTTCAACTGCCATTGGTCTCAGCTGCCATTAGGTGCTCAGACACCTGCACAGGCTCCTTTCTGAGGCTAACAGTGGTTGAGGAGACTCAACTGGATGACTCCTTTGATGCTATTCCTCAGGTAAAATCTACTTTATAAAATCAAATGCTAAGGTGGTTGGCTTCATTTTTAGGTCTCTAACTTCTGACTCACACATGGATTACAAGGCCAAGGCAATGCTTGAAACGTACCTTAATTTATATCTGTGTTAAACTGACAGTTCTAACGTGTGTACCTGTGTGGGATATGGGTAGGCATAAGTGTACCCCTGGCATCCAACACTTCACTCTTAATAAATATTCCACTCATGCCTACACATTCAAGAACTGTAAGCCCTAGGAATTAGGGTTGGTAGCACATGGGCTTCCTCTGCTTCCAGGAAAAAGAACTATGTCACTTAGGTTAGAGGACAGGGTAAATATAAAGGACTTCAGACACAGCCTACACCTAAGGCATAGGGGAAACAAATTTAGGTATTGCTGGAAGTTTTCCATGAGTTGATAGACATGTGCTTTGAAAATTTGCTAGGATGGAAGCACCTCTAGAATAAAGCTCTGACCTGTTGAAGGCCTGGGGTGAACTCTGATGGCTTCCTGAAATAATTCCTAGCTTTGCCTTCAGATCCTTCCTTCTCCACAGCAGCCTACTATTTCTATAGTCCATGAACTGTCCCTCAGTGAATTGAAGTCTTGCTACTATCATGCAGAGGCCAGGTAAGAAAGAATTCCATGAGAATGGTCATGTCAAAATTATTCATTCCATTCTCTTTTCTTAGTACTTTCATTGTATTCCTGGGTGTGGCTAGGCATCAAAAAAGTAAACACTAGACAATTCTCCTAGTAAATTCTAAACACTTCCTAGGTTCCAAATGAAAACCCAGAATTGCATTTGTACCCAGGAGGCTGAAAGAGCCAGGGGAGGAAGCAGGTAAGTCCATGTGCAGTTTGATCTGCTCAGGCTGTGGGCCTGGGTCACTGCTACTCTTTGTGTTCACTTTAAGAACTGTCTGGTTAAAAAAGGACTTATAGAGCTCCAGAAAACCATTTCTGTCCTCAGCTGGTTTCCATAACTGACTTCATCTCCCCTGTCACTGCTCTGCTTACAAACACACCCTTTGAGTTGGGCATCTCAGAAGCAAATTTGAAACCCAATAGTTTTAGGGTCCCTACAGTCTGTCACTTGTCTCATGTTCTTTCTCAGACCTTGCCCACCTCTCCTGCTAATCTTTCTTCTCCTGACTTTTGCTTCTGCTTTGGTTATACTTTGTATCAAAACTTTTCTGGATATTGCAGTGTCATATCAAACACAGAAAGTGTTTAAAATGTTCAGCCTCAGAGACGATCGATCATACAAGTCGTGAGGGGACAGACCCTTTATTTTGTCTTGTCTTCCTCTTTATACCTCACATTTCAAACCTATCTAAGAACTAGTATTTAAAGTAAGAGTGCATGGGGGAAATATTTGTTGAATAAATAACAGAAGACAAAATATTTAAAGAGAGGAAATTGGGCCAGGGAGATGGCTCAGTAGAATAAGTTCTTGCCTGGGAAGCACAAGGGCCTGAGTTCAACCCCTGATTTCGCAAAAAAAAAAAAAAAAAAGTAAATGCATAAAGAGAGGAAATTGATTTTGCCCTACAACACAGAAATTCCTTCCAACATACATCCATTATCTGACTTCCCTGCTTCTGGATCCGGCAGATGATTTGAGTTTGCCTTCCGTCATGAGCTCCCTGAACTTTGGACACTGTTATGAAAGAGTAGGTCCTGTTATGCCTGCTTCCCCCTCTTTGAAAGAAGTCTGACTGTGCTAGGTAACGGAGCTTAGCATTTTTTTTTTTAATAAAGGGACACATAGTAAAAATTTTAGATTTTGTATCCCACTATAGCCAGTTTTCATTGTTTGTGGATTCTGTATTTTCAAATTAGGCAGCTTACTAAATTTTACCAGAAATCCCAGAATTACTACTCCAGGTGCTTTCAGACATGCATAGGATGGGAACAGAAATGGGCATCATGTGCTAGCCACGTCTGTAGCTAAAGGTGAGTGGGGCAGTGTTGCATTTTATTTCAACTCTCATAATATAAATAAGTATCATTTTCAGGGGCTATTTAGTTTTTCTTTCTTTCTTTTTTTTTGCATTTTTGTGCTTTTCCTTAGAATTTTGTGGTTCAAAACAGTCCCCAATCATAGTAATAAATACTGTCTATTGCTTCTAAGTATTAGAGGTCATGATATACCTCCTGAATAAAAACCTTTGTGTTATAGAAGCGTCATTCAGGCATGAGTTTACAGTGCCATGGGCCAGGAGTTCCATGTTAACAAATCAACAAAATACATTCAATGAGATATCTTTAAACATCAACAAACATAAAATAAGTTTATGTATTGATCAGTTGACAAAAATGTGACCAGAGTTTCACAGGATACTAATCTTGTGTCTTCTCTAGAGCAAGAGTTCAGTATTTGCTAATTCAGTACTTATGGTGCACTTGATTAGACCCAAAATGCTTTGAATAGGAAGAATCAATTGAGTTCAACTACATAGTGGAGACGTGAAGGCAGTTGTAAACATAAATGAGCGTGGCTGTGTTGTAATGTAACTTCATGTAACCTGGAACAAACAGCATATAACATCAGGAAGAGTATTCTTCTTTGTGTGTCACCCCAACACCATCTCTGCTCCCTTCAGCTAAAATGTAGAAACCAATGTTGACTCACTAACCTATAAAACTAGTGATGGGCTGGAGGAGTTTCATGAGCCATTACTTGCCGATTTCTTTTGGCAATATAACCTCTCTTCAGTGGATGGCATTGTTCGGACATTAGATCATGGTGTTGCAGGTAGTTGAGTTAGATAGAAATACTATAGGTAGTCAGACAGGCCCTCAAGGAGAGAGTATGGAAGTCAAGGTGACTTTGCAACTTTGTAAGAAACAGACACTCCTGCTGTGGGCCAGACCTCAAGACAAAAGTAAACAAATGCAGCCACATACTTTCCTGGGGATGGGCTTCAGGGATTGATATTCTAAATAGGTATCAATCATCTTGAAAGAACCCTAAAGAGTCTCTAACCCAACTCCCAACAGGAAGAGACTCAGTGAGTCTCCCCACCCCACTTGCTTCCTCATTTGGTACTGGATTTAATCAATTTTACCTGAGCAACGGTGCTTGTAATCTCTCTGGTTGTCCACAGTTTTGTCCCACCTCGTGCCCACCTGAGTTTCCCACGTTCTCCAACATCTAGACCCACCTCACCTCATGGTTTTACTCTATAAAAGTGGATGGAAGAGATAGCTTCTCAGGGACAACACGCTCAGAACCTCCTCCCCCACCCCCAGCTTCTGTCCTTCTCTCAGACAGGAGCTTTATTTTCTTTCTTTTTTTTTTTTAAAATATATGTGTGTGTGTGTGTGTGTGTGTGTGTGTGTGTGGCCAGCTCAGCCCACCAGGGGGCGGGGCTGGCTGGCATGTGGTGCTGGGGGATTGAACTGCGGTCCCTGTGCTTTGCCAAGCTTGTTCTAAGTAGGTGCTTTAGACCACTGAGCCAACTCACCAGCCCCAGAAGCTTTATTTTCCCCAATAAATATATTCTACTTTCAACCTTAATTTGTTCCTAAAATTCATTCTTCGGTTTTAGAGAAGATGAACCTATCCCAGGTACCTTCAGTTTGAGAGCTTCATTTCCCCTATATCAATGGTTCCTTAGAGAGACTCATGGTATTGTTCTCCAAAGTCTCTGCCATCCAAGGAACACACTCTGAAGGAGCCTGAGAGATTTGTGAAGTCTGATGCTGTGGAATGCAGGTAGCAATATTGAAGCTGGGCTCCTAGACCTGTCTATTAGTTCTTCAGTGTCTTACTTAAGGCATTTTTCTAAGCCTCTTGTACAGTCACATGCTGCTTAACAATGTGGCTACACCTCAGCTATGCATCATGGCAGGGTTTCTTCACGTGAGGACAAAGTAGCACATACTTACACAAACCTACGTAGCCACGGACTGGGACTCTTCTTGCAACCAAGAGATGCAGTAAGTGGGAGATGTGCTGGAGGGCTGCAATATCACAGGACATACTGTTTCGCTGTTTTGCAGTAAACTAAGTTTTCTTCCTTTTTGAGGGTGTGTGTATATGTGTCATAGTTGAAACTGACTCCAGGACCTTCCCACTGAGCTACAACCCACACTTTTTTGTTGTTGTTGTTTGTTTGTTTTATTCTGAGACAGAGACTCACCAAATCACTGAGTCGCCCTGTATGGACTTGAATCTGTGATCCTTCTGCTTCAGGATTTCAGGCATGTGTCATCACATACTTTTACTTTTATAAGTAAAAAGAGCACAATGTAAAATAAGAATAAAAACTAAAGCATATATATATAAACTGGTAACAGTTGTTTATAGTCATTATCAAGCATAATGCAGTGATAATAATTGTAAGTCTACTTTCATGCCTTTGGCAGCATGTTAGATTTCTTTACACCCAATATCACAACAAACACACAGTAACTCTTTATGCTGCAATTTCATTTATGTGTCATTTCACCTATAATCTCACTAAGCAATAGGGATTTTTCTGCTCCATTGTACAGCCTTAGAGACTACTGTTGCTCATGTGGTCTACAGTTCACTGTAACACGAAGTTTGCAGAAGACAGCAAAGAGACACTTGCACATCTTCCAGGGTAAGTGCACAGCAGGCTGGGGCTACCATGAGTCTCCCCACCCCCTCATTCACACCCAGGCTGAGTCAGCAGCCAGACCTGTCTCAGAGATCATCCAAGCCTCACGCAGAGGCTCAGATCACATTCTTTTCTACCTTTTTTGAAACTTTCAGAAATCAGAGATATCTTGCAGTTTAACTGATGACACTAGCGGAAATAAAATCAGCCCCCACTTCCATCAGCTCACAGCACACCCTAGAGAACAGAGGAGCCGCCCCCTGTTTGCCCCCACCCTTGTTCAAGCTGATGTCAATCAGATGATTTTCAGGCAGGGTACAGAAACCCGCTGGTGAGAAACTTCTCAAGTGTCACTGCTTACAAAAGAGGAAAGAAAATAGAAAACTCTGTTGATTGTCCTGACCTAGAAGATAACATCGCTTTGCCCTTTCCTTTTGTTTGAGGTTAGGTATGGAGCATTCCTTGAAAGTTGCTTGAAAGGAAGTTTCTCCAATCTTTTTTCTCTAACAAATTGTGTCTTCATTCAAAACGTGTTACCTTCAGTAACAATGATAATTAAAGTTACAGGAAATGACGTGAGTTTTCTTGTCTGTAAAACTGAAATAATGAAGTGACTTGAGCCCAAGGTGGGCATGCTGCAATGCCCCTTACATCTCAGTGAGCACTGCTTTAGCAATTGACATTTAAGTGGATGCATACATAATAGATGACAAAAATGAGTCAACACTATGATCCCAGGAACTTTACAGACGCTGTCTCATTAATTTGGATGAGTAGGAATGCAACATCCATGTGGCCACAAGAAATTCTTAATCTGAACTCCAAAGGGAGTGGTGAATTTGCACATCTTGCCTGGAGACCAGAGAAGCAACTCAGCTCACCAACGAATGTCACTCACCCCTTGGGCCTGTGCGAGTGAGTGCACGAGGAGGGCGAGGCAGGGTCGCCCTGGGCTCAGCCTTGGGCGGGGCGTGACGGAGGGAGACCGGGACAGCAGTCACGTAGCCCTGAGCCCTCAGGAGGTCTGCGCTGCACCTGGGGACTTGCGGACTTTTGAAGGACAACACTTAGCATAGATTTATCTGATTGGGACTGACCTTCCCTTAATTGCAATTTACTGGAAATGGGTAGAAAACTGAAAAGTGACACTGTCATTATTTTTCAAAGACGAGTATTACTGAGTGACAGATAGCAAGCTTCTCCAGAACTTGAATTTTTCTGTTGCTTGGCAGATAAGGACGTAGGCGGGGATGCTCCCCACCCCCTGCAGCTCTTCTTTCTCCCCTTCCCCCACCCGTTCTGGGCTCCTAGTGCTGCAGCTCTACTATTGTTATCTAGAGCCTTAGGACTTTAAACAATGTAATGAAAGCTTGGACCAGGAAAAGCTAACTTCCTGCCTGCTGCTGCTGTCGTCGCTCTTTGTGTGTGTGTGTGTGTGTGTGTGTGTGTGTGTGTGTGTGTGTGTGTTTAAACACTGGGCTGCTGTGTTTGACAATGCAATGTGTAATACCCTCTCCATACTTACAAGGGGGAAACTTTCGGATTACCAACAGTAGGGAGGGTTACCTGTAAGTTACCCCTCTTAGGGGGAAGGAAACCTCAGATTTCCAAAGGGACAGGTTGAAAGCCACCATACCGCAGGTAAAAGCTCAGACTCCTTAAGAAGTGCTCCCCTTGCCATCTTTTACAGTCTAGCCACAGTCATTCTCACCTCCCTCTCCAGCTCAAGGTCCACAGTCACCAGATAGGAAAGCCCAAGCCTCTGTATGTCTGTCGGGATTACAAGTTACTTCCCCTCCCCTGTGCCTGGGTTCCCCCTTCACAGCCTGTTTCTCCAGTCCGCACCTCCATCCTCAGAGCATGCCTTACCCTCAGAACCAGTCACACTGTTATTTAAGGTCATTTTCCCTCATTGGATTAAGAGTCCTTTGAAAACAGGAACAGAGTCCTAACCTTGCAAAGTTTTAACTGACACTTGCTGCTGGGGGCTGGGAATGGATTTGAGACAGGAAGTCCTACCCTTTCACCCTGACATATATAGAAAGGAAAGACAGGAAGGAGCCTGAGACAAATATGTGACAGCGCATGATTTATAAGGTGGGAGGGGAAAAAAATAAGGTGAATATTTAAATGTTTTTAAAATTTTGTTACAGTACAAAATATTATAAAAAGACACATTGCTATCTATCAGCTCCTCTCAAAATACTCCCTTTATTTTGAACACACTGATGGGGCATTCTTGTCAGGCTCTGCAGCAGCTCTCTGCAGCCTCTTTCATGAACATCTTTAGTTGTGTTGTCCTGGCTATGGGGCTGCCCTGAGTTGAACCAAAGCACTCAACTCTTCCAGTCATTCCAACTGTAGGGAAAAGCCAGAGGCTGCACAGAATAGATCCAGCAAATAAAGTGGACGAGGACACAACACAGCTTTAATTTGACAGAAATTTTCATAAATGTTTTGAATGAATTCAGGGCATGAAGGCAGCCATGACAGGGTGACTGAAGACTCTGATGGTAGTGGACTCCAGAACTTCATCACAAAGTGGCAGGAATGGTAGGAGAGTGTGTTGGAAACAGGCAACACAATGTAATTACTGGCATCTATATTTTTTTCATTTAAACATTCATCATGTATTATGATTACCTCCTGTAGAGGAGTACTACAGAGAATAATGAAGTGGAAAGGAGGGACGGAGGATGAGCACTGGGGTACACAGACAGTGACACAGGAATCAGCCTCAGTGAGGAGGATGGCAGCATGCATGGTAAGGAGAAAGAGTAGGAAGGGAACAGCTGAAAAGTGGCCTCATTCTGTATGCATTTTAAAAAGAAAACTGATAGGATTTGCTGATGGGCTAAAGATGAACTGTGAGAAAAGAGTCAAGGAAGACTTCAGGGTCTCTGGCTTTAGCAGTTGGGAGGTAGACTGGCCACTGATTGATGACAACGGGCCACAGGAGTTGCAGGTGTGAGCAAAGCCCTTCTGACCCAAAGGCAACCGCGCGTGTGTGGCCCCGGTGCAGTCGGTGAGGTGTTCTACGGAGTTGGCTAGCGCTTGGCACAGGGGGTTGGCTAGAGCTTGGCACAGGGGAGTTGGCTAGTGCTCGGCACAAGTGGGGTTGGCTAGAGCTTGGCATGAGACCGCCTGACATAGACTATGCATTCAGGAAAGGCTTGCTGACTACACTGAGTAAGTGAGCCAATCAATTGATAATGAGCTTACAAATTAGAGACAGATAAGAATTAGATTTAAAAACCTCTCATTCTGAGTACATTAAGTATATTCCCTTTCAATGTTCCTCCTGGATGTGACAGCTTTGCGTCTGTCACTATGAATGGCACTGTTTGTTTCTTGAAAGACCTGCTTGGAGCCAAAAAGCCTTAGCTAGGAAGATCTTCCTTGACTGGACCAACACAGAACTCTTCAGAGTCTAGAATTAGATGGTGTGTTCCTTTCCTTCATTTCCATCTTTGTGTGGAATTGATTAAATGACATTATGCCTTTTTCTTTTCTTTTTTTAAATTTAACAGTTGCTGATTGCATCTCTGTAAGAATATCTGGATTTTGACTCCATAGAATGACTCAAGGTAAAAAACAAACAAACAAACAAAAACCAACCAAAGTACATTTCACTTGTAAGCTAAAACAAAGTTTATGGAAATGTTTGAGTTTCTCTTCTTATAATTCTCTCTTTCTCTCTCTCTCTCCCCACCTCCACACCACCCCTATTATTTGTTTTTCAAACAAGACAGCTGATTAAGGAGCCCACTTTTGACATGATGCCAATTTCAGCAAGCCTCTTTCCATAGAGGATGCAGGTGACTGCTGTGGTGACTACTCTAGTGTGCATTAGTTGTGCATTTATTTGCTTAGTGGGACTGGTCATGACTTCTTAAAAACTATTCCTGGGGCTGGGGAAATAGCTCAGCAGTCTAAAGTGCCTGCCTGGCAAGCTCAAAGGCCTGGGTTCCATCCCTGTTACGGCATGCTGTGCCAGCACTGGTACCCGGGCACACTGTGCTGGCCACAGAAACCAGGTGTGGCGGCACATGCCTGTAATCTCAGCTCTGGGGAGACTATGACAGGAGAATCACTATGAGTCTGAGCTGTATAGCAAGATACTGTACAAAATAAATAAATGAATAGAAGATTTTTTAAAAATTTAAAAATTAAAATTATTCCTTTAGCATTATTTTAGATCCATCTTCTCCTTTTCTTTCCTATTTCTTGGCATTTGGTTTCCAAGTCTGACCCACAGAGTCTTTTCACCCTTTCAGAACCACAGGGCCAATAATTAAAACCAAGCACTGGTCAAGCAGCAAAGAAAGTTCAATTCTTAGTCAAAGATTAGGAGCAGCTAGATGAATGGTGCTCAGATCAGCTTCTCATCTCATGGACAATGTGCATGTGGGGTTAAGAAAAATGAAAGAGTTAAGCTGATGGAGGGGAGGCACATTCATGCGGTTTCCCTTGGGTGGGGATTTCCTACGAATTTGGATGCCATCTATTTTCACTCTTTTTATGGTCTTCTCCAGTCACCATCAGTTGCAGTATGAACACAGCTGGTTCAGGGAACAGAAGGAAGACTGGCAGGGCTGAGTGCACCACGGCCTTACATCACCCACTCCTGCTGTCCCCTCTAGCATACACTCTTGCCACTCCTCCACAGGGAGCCTGCTCTGGATTACTCCAGATGCACTGGATTTGAGAAATTTTTATTGTAAAGTCACACATGCTTAGGGTATAGGCCAGTACAATAATTATTGCTGAGGAAACAGTTATCCTAAAACATTACAATGGCTTTGAGGAATAATCACTTATTATATCTCAGCTTCTCTCATGACACTTCAGGCAGACACTGGCTGAGACTATGGTCACACCTCGGGTTTAAATCCAATTCTAAGATGGTCTATTCCCTTGATGACTGAGTTAGTGCTAGTTTTTAGTGAGGACTTTAGTTTTTCTTCACAGACCAGTTGACTGTCCTTCTAGCATAGAGACTTCCTTCTCCCAAGATCCAGGAAGGGAGAAGGAAAGTGCATGGGTTTTTATAATCTAGCCTCAGATCCAGGAGGAAGGAAAGCTAGGAGGAGGCCTGCCAGGTGTGAGCACTGGAGGCCGCACAGCTGGTGAACTACCCCGTGGAGTCATCTACCTAGTTCAAACAGCTCTGGGCTGCTGTCCTAACTCATCTCACAGACAGATACAGTCACTTCTTTGGAGAGGCCACCTATGACTGACCAACTGCCTCCAGTACACCTTCGGCACAGCTCCATTATATCATGAAAAGAACTGAGCTGAAATTACTTATTTCTCTTCCCCAGGCTTCCAGTTCCTTGAGGACTGAGAGGACTTTTTTTTTTTTTTTTTTTCAATTTGACATCACAGTGTCTAAGGCAAGAGAAAAGGCAATGTGTAATATGAGCAAGGCTATGTCCAGGGCACTGTAGAATCTCAATGTAATTTGTATAATAAAGAAATAACACTTTCTTTCACCAGACAAAAACATTTTCTGCAGTGTTTAATTGATATCACCTTCCACCTCCTTCCTTCAAATCTTTGCAGCCTGGTTTTCATGTTTCCGTTTTCAAATTGCATTTCCCACCCCATCTCACACTGACTCAGGCCCCACTCCCATTTCACCCAGAAATACCATTCTGGGAATTTGTTCTCAGGATATAATTGCATGGTTGGCAAAGACGGAACCAGCAGCCACGTTCACTGCAGCTTGTTCATGAAGTTAGCTTTGTAAAAGATAAATTTCCTAGAAGAACAATTGGGTTAAGTAAGTTACATAATAATGGACTAGGACACATTTTAACCACCACAAATACAGAAATATGATTATTGATAGAAGATGTTTATTTGGTATTATTAAGTGAGGTAAGAATATAAATTTTTGTTTTAAATTGGTAAAATACATGTAGTATACTGTAAGGAGCCATTTTTGGTCCTAGTATTGGTTCAGGAAGTTTATATTTGTAATCCCATGGATAAGTTATTGGAACCCCATCAAATTAATTCCAATCTACCACTTCCAGTGCAACCCATTGTGAAAATAAAGACACTAAGACATATTTATAGTTATGGAGAGTCAAGGGCCCTTAAGTCCAGCTGTGGTGATGGCTACCCGGAACAAAGGCCTCAACCCAGGGCCAAACCCAGGTTTTATTCAGTCATGAAGGAGTGGCTTGAAGATGAATGACTGAGAATCGCAGGAAGTAGGTGAGCACTGTGAACTTGGCTAGGTAGGAGGCCTACATTTACCTCTGCAATATGCAGAGCAGCATATGAAGAGAGTAATCTGCATTGTACTATTGAGATAGTGTCTAATGTTTTGAGGTCCAGTGCTTTAGCTCTGATGTGTAATATTTCAAGCTCCAGGAAATCATAGCTTTTATCTGAAGACTCCATCCCAGCAGACAACATGGAGCACTGGCTTTTTATCCTGTCTCAACGGGCTCATATTAAAGAACAGCAGGTGGGGATTAACAGGGAAACACATGGGTCATCTTCAAAGACTACCACCAGCACCTTGGTTAAACCCATATGCATTGCTCTCTTTGTGAATGCTGCCACCCTTAGTCCAGGTGGTTCTGGGAGTCTGTGTGCTTTTTATATTCTCTTCCTCTTCATTCTTCATGCTATCTATCACCAAGTCTGAAAATGAATTTCTTCAGAGATAGATCCTTCTTATTCTTTAGATCTCAGCCTAAATATTATGGTCTCAAAAACCTTTCTCTACCCACCCCAGTAAGGACTATGTCTTTATTTTGTATCTGTTTACATCTTAAGAAATAAGAGCTCCTTCTAATGTCACTTAGGAAGTGATTATATTTTATGGAGAAATTGTGTTTTGTTGGTAGAAAAGATGATTTTTAATTATGAAAGATGATAAATATGACTTAATGTTGCCCAATCTGGAAGACAAATTTCCCTGGGCTTGATTCTACACGATGGAATTTATCTTTAAATATTCCCCACCTTCCAATAATACCACCACAGGGACCAGGCTCTTAATACCTGCGCCTTCAGGGAATACTTAAGATCCAAATGGTAGAACATAATGAGTATCATAAGTGTGTTGATAAAAATATACTTTCATCAAAAAAATATACTTTTGGAGCTGGGCTCAGTTGAATAAGTGCTTGCGCAAGGGCCTGAGTTCAATCCCTGGCTCAAAATAAAAAATAAAAAAATATATTTATATGTGTATATGCATGTATTTTTTTCATCATCATCAAGATGTAATGTTAGAAACTGGCTTTCAGTTAGAAGTTACCAGTGTTTCGTAAATGTTGGTTGGATAAAATATTTTAGAAATATTCCTCAATATAAAAGCTCAATCCAACAAATATAATTTAAAAACACAAAAAAATTGACTAGACATTTCTCTAAAGAAAATGTTCAGCAAGATAACTCAGCAGTCTAAAGCACCTGCTTAGGTAAGCTTAGGCAAGTGTGCAGGGACCACGTTTCGATCCCGACACCACATGGTGTGCCAGCCCAATGCCCAGGGCAGGCTGAACAGGCCAAAGAAAGAAAGAAAAAAAGAAAAAAAGAAACAAAGAAAGACAAATAAACAATAAACACAGGAAAAGGTACTCAACATCACTATTCATTAGGTAAATGCAAATCAAAGCCACAACATATACCTTTCCACCTAGTAGGAAGAAGTATCATTAAAAAGTGTTGATAAAGGGGAGAAATCAGATACCTTGTGTTCTATAGATGGGAACAGAAAATGGTATAGCCATTATGGAAAATAGTGTGATAGTTCTTTTTTTTAAAAAAAAATAGAATTATCATGTGATCTAGCAATTGAATTTCTGGTTATATCCCCCAAAGGGTTCAAAGAAGGTAGTCCAACAAATATTTACATACCCATATTTATAGCAGATGTATTATGAGCAATTCTTAAGGAGTAAGTGGTTATCATAAATAACAACATGCTATAAGCATACAGTGAGTGGTATATTTTTCAGGCTTGGGAACTGCTCTGGTTACATAGATGTCTCCCCAACACCTTGTGTGCTCTTAGGCTTTTCAGGATTGGCTGGATCTAGGGCTTGTGATACTGGGATTAAGGTGTGTGGTACTAAATTAGTCTAGTGACTGGAATTAGCATAGTTCTAGGTGATGCCACACAACTGAAAGCTCTGCAAACTAAGCTGAAATAAATCATTTGTTCTTTAACTTTCGGTGTCTGGGATTTTGTCTCCGCAATAAGAAAATTAACCAAGACAGGAATTAATGAAATTCTGACATTTTTTACAATATGGATTAGCATTGAAGCCATTATGCAAAGTGAAATCCACAAGACATAAAGGTACAAACACTGCACAATTCCCTGTAACTAGTAATCAAATTCATAGAGACAGAGAATAGAATCGCAGTTGCCAGAGGGACGGTATAAAGGAAAAGTAGAGAGTTATTGTTTAATAACTTCAGAATTTCAGTATAGGAAGATGAAAAGGTTCTTGGAGAGAGGTGGTGTGACAACTATACAAAAATATCAATGAACTTAATGCCCCTGAATTGTCAGTGTCAATTCTGTATTATGTATTATCGTATCATTATTTCTAAAAATAAAATCTCCTTAAATCACCTAAGGATACTGTGGCTCTCTCATATTCTCAAGAATTCATTAAACACTTGGACTCCCTTAATTCGAATAAAATTAACCTCTATTTTGTTCAACTGAAGAAACATTAGATCAGAAATTAGCACAATCTGGGAGCACACATAAAATTACATCAATTTGATGAGTGCTTGACTCTGTGTGATGGCTAATTTTCTGGGTTTCCTTGGCTAGATTGTGATAAGCAATTGTTTGGTTGGACATCTATCTGTACAAAGCTTTTCTTTTCTTTTCTTTTTTTCAGTACTGGGGACTGAACTCGGGACCTTGCACATGCCAGATAGGCATTTATGCCACTGAGCTATATCCCCGGCCCATGGACATCTATCTAGATATTGCTGTGGAGATGTATTTCAAATATGATTAACATTTAAGTCAGTAGACTTGGAACAAAGCAGATGTGGCCTCTCTACATGAGCAAGCCTGATCCAGTCAGGTAAAGGTCTTAAAAACAAAGACTGAGGTCCCACAACTCTCACATAAACTCCAGACTTCAGACTTGCCAGTCCCACAATTCCGTAGATCAATTCCCCAAGATAAATCTCTTACTGGTTCTGCTTTGTTGGAGATCCCTGCTGAATGCACTATAGAAGGGGCAGAATGGGACATACAAGTCAGGAAGACCTGGCTTCCAGACACTTCGGTGAGTTTGGCAGTCCCTTATGACAGAGTTCTGTTCACAGCTATGGTGTTCATAATATTGCTAGGAATAAGTGGTTTAGATAACACATTCAACTTTTGGAGTGACAAATTTTAAAGCACCAAAAGTCCCAAAGTAAATGCTCTGACTGTGCTGTTCTTTGTCCTGTGCCATACTTTCTCCTTAGGAAGTCTCCTCACCAAATCCAGGCAGCATAATGCTGAAGCAATCCATATGCTGATTCTATAGTGTGAACTGTTAGGCTTTTTAAGTCTGTTCAGATCTGTCCTCCACACTCATGCCCTATGTTCTATGAATTAAACCAAGGAAGTTTTCCTCTTTCTCACCAGCAGTTACTGGCCTATGCTTACTTTGGTGAACAATCTAAATGCACACTGGTTGATCCCAGGCAAGCTTCCTTCCTTGGCTGTCCAGAGCCAAAGGAAAATGACAGATACATGCAGCCATAGCTTTTTTCTTTTAATCTAGTACTATCAGTGCTTGCTACCTTCCTTGGAAATCCTTATGAATGGTATAAACCAAAATGAATTTTTGTCTAAAATTAAGACATTATATTACATAATAGAAATGACACTGGCAATCAAGTTTAATTGTGAATGTAATTGGCTTGGGAGCCACCTAGAGATTGGTAAAGCACATTTCTGGGTACATCTGGGCTGGTTGTGCAAGTCTAGTACTGGACATTCTACATGGTCCCTGGCCCCTGCATTTCTGGTACAATTTTCCAGCTCTACTTCCTTGTTGCCATGAATTCAGAATCTTCAGCCACCAAACTCTTCTGGTATTTCAGGTCTTCGTACATCTCTTCAGAGATTTATGAGATTAGGCAAAAATGGGAAAATTGAAGGGAAATACTTGAACAATTAGAGTTTGGGCCTTACACACATTCCTCTTTGCTTTCATTTACTGTCAATTCTAAATAGCATGTTTAAAAAGTCAATCTTTCTGATTATAGTCCTCTTCTTCTCTCTATCCCTAGTGGTGGTTAGGCTGGCTCAGCGAAGCCTGAGAGGTTTAATATGTTTTCTTAAGGAAAAAGAAAGACACTCAAACAGAAGGGTTGAGCACGCAAAGCGAGACAGAAAGCAAGCTCCATTTTAAGAAGCTAAGATGACAACCAGACCCATTTGCAGAAACCAATGAGACCAGAAGGTCATTCCTGCAGCAAGGACACAAAGCAAAAAAATCTGTGTGAAGATGTAATGCACCTTGGTTTCCCCCAGTTTGGCTTAAATGAATACGAAATTACTATAGCGCAGAGGTATTCTGAAGAAAGAATGAATGGAAACTGAACATCCTTTCCTTAACTTCTCCGTCATTTCCTGCTCGTTCCTCCAATCTTCGCAGCTACCTTCAGAATAATTCAGTCAAACAAATGACCCAGCTAATTACTCCCGCTTTCCTTAAAGTGCATGCTGGTGTTAGAAATAGGGCAGGCAGCTGTGAAAACCATGTGATTCTCTTGCGACCTTTTCCTTATTAAAATGTGTTGTTTCTCTGCTTTGCTCCTGAGCCCTAAGTGAAGGCTTGCTATGATTTACAAGAATTTTTAATTTGAAAAATGGCCCTGTGATAGAAATGCAGGACCAACCTGTCAAATTTGTATGGACTCTATTTTTAGGAAATGAAACGTATCCAAGACATAGAAAACAGTAAGTCTGAAGATGAAGTAGATGGGAAAAAAGAACTGCAAAGCTGGAAAAGTTAAGGGGAGGTCCATTGTCTGTCCTTCTGATGCCTATAGGAAAAGCCTGCACAGTTGCTGAGCATATATTTGACTTTTTTTTTTTTTTTTGGAACTGGGGATTGAACTCAGGCCCTTGCATTTGCCAGGGAAGTGCTTATTCTACTGAGCCATCTCCCCGGCCCATATATTTGACTTTTAACATTTTAAAAGCCAACCTAAAATGGAACTGTGTAGTAAGTTCCATGAAGGGAGAGGGTGGCTACAGTGAGATGTACTGCTACTCTTGAACTAGAGACAAAAGAGAAATCCACTTTCCCACCACCCCTCTACCTTCAGCTGTCCCAGGGGATAATACCAAGAAGCCAGCATGATAGTCTTTCTAACCAAATTTTCTAATAACCTTGTACTGAAAATATCCATGGGCCAGGGCTGAAGGGACTGAGTAAGAAACAATAGCCTTGCCCTCCTGGATTGGATGATTTAATAAGAAGGGAGAGGTTTTGCGACTTAGTGGCTAGAGGAGATTCAACAGATGGCATTGGATGAGCATTTGTAGAGTGAGGAGTCTTTGCTCATTAAAAGTAGACGATTGCCAATCTATCCATAGGTATTCTGCAAGGAGCACTGTGAGCACCCCAGAAGGTGCCTTCTAAAAAGCAGGAAGAGATCACAGGTAGAAATAACTGTCAAGGGCCAGCCAAATAGCTCAGTGGATTAAAGCACCTACAAGCAGACACAGGGGCTGGGGGTTCAATCCCCAGGCCTGCTATACCAGCTACCAGCCCTGCCCACAGGGTGCGCTATGATAGCAATTGAGACTGGGCGTGGTGTCACGCACCTGTAATCCCACCTCTTGAGAGGTTGTAAACAGGCAGATCACTATGAGCCCAATTTAGTAGTGAGACCCTGAACACCCTATAGACCCTTCCCAAAAAAAAAAAAAAAAAAAAAAAAAAAACCTCTCAAAGAGATCAATCACACTTTCATGAAGGTTACAATAATTCATACTTAAGGAAAATGCATGCAATATGTGAAACAAAGTCACAGCTCTTGAGTAAATGAGGTAGAATAGGGATCAGTGCCAAGGGATGAGCTCACAGGGCATGGTGAGCCTCAGGGCTGAACTTGACAGATAGGTCCACTTCCCTGGACAAGGTAGACCAGCCTCATGAGACACAACAAAAACGTGCCCAAGAAGGCTGCCCTGCTGCACAAGATGAGTCCCAGGAGCAGCCTCGCATCCTCCCAGGGAAAAGGAGAGGAGAAAACACACTCACCAGAAATTCTAGAGAAAATTTCTGAGTGAGAGTCATAATATCTTATCCGGCAAAGTGCTTTTCTCAATAAGACTCCAAGCTATTCTTTGGAGTTAAGTGTGGTTTAAGTGAGCAATTGTTCGTTTTGTTTTGTTTTTTGTTTTTAATTTTTAAAGTGAATACAAAATAGCATTACAACAGAAAAACTAAAGTGATACAGTATTTTACTTAACAAAATAATATGAATTTCACAGTATTTGTTGTAACATGTAGTGTTATCTTCCAACTAGTTGTTCACATTACCAGAAGCATGCATGTAAAATTGGAAGAAGAAAGACATATAAAAGGAATTAGGAGAAAAAAAGACAAACCACTGAAAAAAGGAGACAAAACAAATTAAGCATTAGCTGCTCCTTTCTGTATATCAGCAGAATCCACCACAGTACAGTTGTCCAAACCATCCTGCTTACATACATAGATGTAGCTCTTTTCCTCATTGTTGCTCCTGTTCTCCTCAACTCAGTAATTCTTTTCTTTTGAATAGGTTCATTCCCTTTTCCCAGTGTCTATTTTACACTTCAGATTTTACCTTTCTCTTTCAGGTTTTCAAACTAAGGAAAAATACGATATTTGCACATGCAGATCTGATTTATTTCACTTAAAAGTACAGTCTATAGTTGCATCCATTTACCAATAAAACAAATTTATCCTGCTTTATAGCTGAATAATACTACATTGTGTAAAAATACCACATATTCCTTATCCATTTCTCAGTTGATGGGCATTTGGGTTGTTTCTAAGATTTAGCTATGACAAGTTGCTCTACTATAAACATGCGTGCACATATATTATTTTGGTATGAGATTTTCAGTTCTTTTGGAAAAATACCCAGGAGATGAATAGCTGGCTTGAATGGAACCTCCAACTCTAGCTTTTTAAGGAATCTCCACACTGATTTCCACAGTTGTTGTACCAGTCTCACTCCCACCAATGGTGGAGAACAGTTCCTTTTTCCCACAGCCCTTCCAACATTTGTTATTGGCTGCCTTCTTGATGTTAGCCGTTCTTTCTAGGGTAAGGTGGAATCTCAGTGTTGTTTTAATTTGCATTTCTCAAATGACCAATGATGTTAAACAAATTTTCATATATTTACTTGCCATTTGTATTTCTTCCTCTGAGAAATGTATATTCATTTCAGATACCCATTTTTATATTGGATCTTTGAATTTGGGGGACTGATTTTTAAAAAATTCTTTGTATGTTTTAGATAGAAGACCTTTGTTGGAGAGACAGTTGGTTATAATTTTTTCCCAGTTTGTGCATTTTCTTCTTTTTTTTTGCTTTCATTTTTTATTCAGTATTGATTTCATAAAAATCTAATATCATAGGCTTATTAAAATGTTCATGTTCTCTGCTTTCAGTACATTGTGTTCCTTCAGGATTTTTGTTTATATTATACAGTGTCAAGTGTTTTGACATAAAGGTTTTCTTTTATTAATTTATTTTATTGAGAAGCAGATAGCAATGAGACAGTTTCAAAACCAATTAATAGGACATTTTCAATGATTAGTACATTGCATATTGTTATCTTCTTAGTGGTTATTCATAGTAAAAGACGCAGATATGATATCCTGTGCAAATACTATTACTACAAATCTTTCTTCAGTTTGAGCATTTTCATTTTACTCTGTTGGAGATTTCCTTTAGAGTGCAGAAACTTTTTAAAAACATGAGATCCCAGTTGTTGAATCTTTGCAGTATTTCCTCTGCAGTTTGATTTTTGTTCATTAACTCTCTAACCATTCCTACGTCTTTAAGATTTCTACCTATACTTTCCTCAAGAAGCTTTAGTCTTTCTGTTTTAATGGTTAAATCTTTGATCCATTTTGACTACATGTTAGTGCATGGTGATAGACAGCATGTGGAAAGCCAGTTTTTCCAGCACCATTTAAAGAGGTGAACATAGTTGGCCCCATTATCAAAGATAAGATGGATGAGTGTTTTTTGAGTTGTGTCTGCATCTTCTAATCTGTTCCATTGGTCCTCAGATCTCTCTCTATGTCAATACCATGCTGATTTTATCACAGTAGCTTTATAGTATAATTTCTGGTCAGGGATTGTGATATTTCCTGCCTTTCCTTTGTTTCTCAGGATTGCTTTTGATATTCTGGGTCTCTGCTGGTTCCAAATGAATTTGAAGAAAGTTTCTCTAGCTCTGTGAAGTATACTAATAGTATTTCAATCGGGATTGCATTGAATCTGTATAACCATTTTGGGAGTATGGCCATTTTCACAATGTTTGCTCTTCCTATACAGGAGTATAGAATATCTTTCCATTTTCTCAAATCCTCTTCAATCTCTTTTCTCAGGGTACCATAATTTTCACTGTATAAATCTTTTTCTTACTTTGTGGGACTGATTCCTAAGTATTTCATTTTTCTTTTCAATGTTATTCTGAAAGGTGTGGTTTCCCTAATTTCTCTCTCAGTGCATTGTTTGTGTACAAAAATGCTATTGATTTTTTTAGGTATTGACTTTGTATCCTGCTACACTATTTAATTTTGTTTTTAAATCTACAAGACCTTTGGTAGAGTTTTTGGTTGTCATCTGCAAATAATGATGATTTTACTTCTTTTCCAATGCCTATTCCTTTTATTTCTCTCTTGTCTAATTGCTCTGGCTAATGTTTCCAGAACTATAGTGAACAGGAGTGGTGGGCATCCTTGTCTTATTCCTGATTTTAAAGTGAAGGCTTTCAGTTTTTGCCCATTTAGTATGATATTGGCTGTTGATTTCTCACAGACAGCTTTTATCAGGTTGAGATACAAACTATCAATTCTAATTTCCTATAGGGTGTTTTTCATGAATGAGTGTTGGACTTTGCCAAAGCCTTTTCTGCATTGATTGAGATGTCACTGATGTTTGTTCTTGGCTCTATTGACATGCAGTATTATGTTTATAAATTTGCATATGTTGGACCATCTGTGCATTCCTGGGGTGAATTCCACTTGGTCATAATGTATAATCTTCTTGATGACTTACTACATTCTGTTTGCCATTACTTTATTGAGAATTTTTTCATCCATATACCTTAGAGAGTTTGGCCTGTAGTTCTCTTTTTTAGTTAGATTATTCTCTGGTTTTGGAATCAAAGTAATCACTGAAGAGTTTGAGAAAGTTGGCATTAAATCTTCTCTAAATTTCTTATAGAACTCAGCTTTAAATCCATTGGGACCTAAGCTTTTCTTTGATGGTGTTTTTTTTTTATTATTACATTATTAATTTTGTTTCCTATTTTTGGGCTGTTCAGAGTTTGTATATTGACTCAGCTTTGGCATTTCATATGTATCTAAGAAACTGTCCATTTCCTCTTCATTTTCATCCTGTGAGAGTAAAGATTTAGGATGAAGGTATTGATGATCTTTTGAATTTCTCTAGGGTCTATAGTGATTTTGCCCTTTTCATTCCTTATTGCTTGAATTTGGGTTTTTTTCTTTCCTTTTTTTATTACATTGGCTAGTGGTTTATTAATTTTACTTATTCTTTCAAAGAACCAACTCTTTGATTCATCTATTCTTTGTATTGTTTTCTTCATCTCCAAGGAAGTTTGGGCTTTGTGCTTGACTTGCTCTTCTTTTTATAGAAACTTGAGTTGCATCATATGATCATTTATTTGGGCTTCTGTTTTCTTAATGTGTGCATTTACTGCTATATATTTTTCTCTTAAGAGAGCTTCCATTGTATCCCACAGGTCTGGTAAATTCTATCTGCATTTTCATTTGATTATAAATATTTTTAATATATTCTTTAATTTCATCTGTGACCCATTGATTGTTTACAAGGTTCTTATTTAATTTCCATGTGTTTATGGTATTTTGCGGTTTCTTTTGTCAATAACTTCCAGTTTAATTGTACTGTGGTCAGATAGTATTGTTGGGATAATTTCAATCCCTTCACATTTACTTAAGCATGCTCTATGTGCTAGTATATGGTTCATTTTGGAGAGAGTCATATGTACAGCTGAGAAGAATGTGTATTCTGTCCTTGCGGGGTAGAACACTCTGTAAAGGTCTACTAAGTCCATTTCTTCACAAGTTTTGTTTAATTATGTTATTATTATTATTATTTTTTGCTGATTTTTTCCTAGTTGATCTATCTCTCTGTGAGAGTGACATGTTGAAGTCCCCATTACAATTGTGTTATTGCTCATTTGATTTTTCATCTCTGTGAACATTTGTCTCGAGTAGGTGGGTGCTCCTGCATTGGGTGCATATATATTTATCATTGCTATATCTCTTCCTCTTGTAGTTTTCCCTTAACAAGTATGTAGTGACCTTCTTTGTCTTTTTAGATGATTCTTGTTTTGAATTTGATATTGTCAGAAGAGCTACCCCTGCTTTTTTTCTGGTTTGCTGTGGCATGCAGAATTGTTTTCCATCCTTTGACTTTCAGTCTGTGAGTTTCCTTTTGAGTTAAATGTCTTTCTTTTCTTTTTCTTTTTTTTTTTTTTATTTTTGTATTTTAGGGGAGGGTCTACAGGTTGTTCAGGGCCTCACTACTAGATTAGACTCATAGTGATTCTCCCATTTACAGCCTTCCAAGTGCTGGGATTACAGGTGAGCACCACCACACTCAGTCTCAATTGCTGTCTCAGCATGCCCCGGGGGTGGGGCTGGCACGACAGGTCCTGGGATCGAACCCCAGCCACTGCATCTGCTTGCAGGTGCTTTAATTTGCTGAGCTATTTGGCCAGCCCTTTATTGTATTTCTTGTATGCAACATATTTTGTTTCTTAATCCACTCTGCTAGTCTGTTTCTTTTGATTGGTGAATTGAGGCTGTTCACATTGATGGTTATAATTGATATGTATTGGCTTACGTTTGTCATGGTATTTTCCTACTATAAATTCCATACTTTTTCCCTGTTTTAATTACTTGCTCTGTTTGGTGGTTCTTTTCTGTTCTTCTTAAAGCTGTGGTTGCTTTTGTCTCTTTCTATAATATCTGTCAGTACTCTTTGTAGAGTTGTTTTTGTGGTCATGAAGGCCTTCAGTTGCTCTTTGTCATGGAAAGATCTTATCTTGCCATTCAATTTGATAGTTTTGCAGGGTATATCAATCTGGGTTAGAAGCTATTTTCTTTCAGGACCTGAAATACTGCACTCCAAGCTATTTTTGATTTAATGGCTTGTGTTGAGAAATTTGCCATGATTCTGATAGGCTTTCCATTGTAGGTGATCTGGTTTTTTTCGCTCTAGCAGTTTATAATATTCTATTATTTTGCTAAATTTCTGAGATCTTGATTATTATGTGACTAGGTGTGGATGTATTTTGCTTATGGCTGTTTGGTTTTCTACATGCCCTGCTTATGTTTAGAAAATTTTCTGCTAGTACAGCAAATATTCTTTTCATGTCATTTGTATGTCTCTTGCTGTTCCATTGACACCTGTTATTCTTATATTATTTATCTTTGCATTATCTTATAGCTGCTGAATTGTTGTTTCCTGGTTCTTTGTTAGTTTTAAGAGATCTTTCCTTTCTTTTTTTCTTTTTTGTGATACTGGGGATCAATCGCATGACCTTGTGCTTACCAGGCAGGTGCTTATGCCACTGAGCTATCTCCCTGACACAATCTTTCCTTTCATGTTCATTAGCTGCACCACTGTCTTTGAGGTCTGAAAATCTGTCTTCAGTTTCAGTCAAGTGGTTTTATTAGCTTTCAATGGAATCCTTAATTTCCTGGATATCTGTTGGAATCTGTTTCATGCATTCTAATTTTTTCCTGTATTGTTCATTCAGTGTTTCTATCATTTTTCTTTTTTTTTTTTTTTAGTGCTTTAAACAATTTATTTAACTGAAATGGACTTAAGTTTGTTTCTGAAGTAACTTCCATTTATTTTGATACATCTTTTCCCCATGATGATTTACAGGATCTTCAAGCCAATATAAATACTTTATAAATATTTGAATTTTTGGGTATACACCTGCGCAATACCTCAGCAGTATCTTTCAGCAAGAAAATACTGAAGAGTAAAGGCTAGACACAATTACTGGGTACAGTGAAAATCTGCTGCAAATATTTCTGAGGTAAGAAGGCACCACATACCTGTTCAACTAAGAAAACCACCCTTACAACACAGGATGATTTTAATTTTACATAGGACCTAGAACACTTAAGCTGCCAATTAGGTGCTGAATGGCAGAGCAACGTCCCCAGTTTATGCCATGAATTCATAGGGAATGGGTTCCAACAACTCGGGTTCCTTTCCATTGGTCCTCACAAAGTGTGCTTCTCTGGGAGGGGCAGGCTGGCGTTTCAGCTGAACCCAGGTACCTTTCTCTTTGGCTTCCTTCTTTTTCTGATCATTTTCCTTGACACGTTTCAGGAAGCTATCATGACTTTTTGAGTGTTTAATATGCTCGATACGCACAGTAATCCTCTTGGCAAGTATCTTGCCCTTAACTTGCTTGTTTACAACAATGCCAACAGCATGCTGGGTAACGTTGTAGACTCTTCCCGTTTTGCCATGGTAACATTTGTGAGGCATTCCTTTTTACACAGTACCCATTCCCTTGATGTCTACAATATCACCCTTTTTGTAGATTCGCATGTATGTAGCCAAAGGAACAACCCCATGTTTTCTAAAAGGCCTGGAAAACATATACCGGGTTCCCCTCCTCTTGCCCTTTGTGTTAGTCATTTTGGCAAATTACTGGAAGATGGCGGTTCCGGCCAAAAGGCTCTATCATTTTTCTATTCTCTTCTATATTTCTATCTATTTAGCTGTGCTGAGCAATTCTTTCATGATTGTTGTTATTATTGTTTTGTGTGTGTGTGATTATTTCTGATCTTGTTTCTTCTATAGCCTTTGCTTTTGTTTCATTACTTCAGTTACTATCATGTCAGAAATTTCAGCTGTATGATTTCCACTTTCTTTTTTTTTTTTTTTTGGTAGGACAGTTTCAATAATTAACACATTGCAAACATTCTTTCCACATTCTTGTATGTCTTTGTCTTCTGGATTTGTTCTGGTTGGGCTGGAGGATTGAGATTGCCTTTTGCTCCTGTTTTGGCATTTTTGAAGCTTCACAAATATCAGGCATGCTTAGCAGTGTTGGGAGAGTGGTGGGGCATGGGTCAGTAAGGTTTCTGCTACAGTGGAGAGCAGGATAGGACTCACTAAGACTCTCACTACTAGTGGGGGAAACTGGATGATATTCAACAAAACTCTAATTTAGGTTGTGGGTATTGGCCAGATTCATCTGCATCCCAAGTGCTTAAAGGTTTGACCAGTGCCAGCACAAGCTCCACGCCTGCCCTCCTGTACACCCACAGAGTCCTCCAAATATTTTAAATGGTTGGATCTGGTACCAAGAAAGCTCCACTGTGCATGCTGTACCCACAGACTGTAGCTTGCCAGAGACCTGAGGGCCGCCCAGTGTGTTCCTAAGTTCTTAAAAGGTTGGACCAGCACCAGCACAAGCTCCTTACCTGCATGCTGGGGGCCAAGGGTTAGAGCTTACCAGAATTCAGTAGACCTCCCAGAGTCCTTCAAAGTTCTTTTTCTGCTGTCTGTTGCTATTTTTACTTCTATTTGCATAGCTTTGCCTCCATAACACAAATTTTGTTTGTCCCAAACAAAAGGAACAGACAGCTTCTGAATGGCAGTTTAAGGTAAGCATTTCCACCAGGATAACCCACACCCATAACTTAAAGAAGTAGAGATTTATTTTTAGCTCAAAATTTCAGCCCATGTTTGGTTGGCTCAACAGCAATAACACATGGCAAAACACACAGCAGGGACAAACTTTTCATCTCAGGGAAGTCTGGAGGGAGGGAGGAAAGGGGAAACCCAAGGATGAGACTCCCCCTTCCTGGTCAGACCCCAGTGACCCAACTCCAGCAAGGCCTCATCTCCTCAAAGGGAATGAGGAGAGCTATACCTATATCTGCTCTTTAGAGAATGAAAGACAATCTTAGATCTTTCATAAGCAGTTTCTCAAAAATGAGCCTAGGGGTCTAGTCATCTTAGAAGCTATACCACTCTCTGGGTCCAATCATCTTCCAAATACATAAGACTTTTAGATCTAAAACAGAAGTATAATAAATCTTCAATCACAGAATGAGGGCAAATAAGACACTCTATCGAGTAGCATACAGTAAGGCAACTGAGAGGACTTACAGTCCCCTGCCACAAGGGATGACTGGAAAAAGCTGACAATAGAGGAACATTAAGGGATGATCCAGGCTTGGGACAGTGGTTCTAGTGGCATCCCTGAGACCCTTTCAGAAGTTTGTAAGGCCAAACCATTTTCATAGCAATATTAAGGTGTTAATTATCTTTCTCACTGTGTTTATATTTCCACTGAAAAGAGGGTAAAATTATTATTGGCCTAGCATACATCAAGACAGTAGCAGCAGAGTGTCACCACACACTCAAAAGAAGACAAATGCCAGTTTCATTAAAGTAAATCCAAATCAGCAAAAGTTAATTTACTTAAATCACAACCTTTGAATATGTGTCCTCCTAATAACCTAAGTAGCCAACTGGAAATATGTAGAACGCATTTCTACTAAACATTGATGTTGGATTTCTTCAGAAAAAACTCTTAGCATTTTGATTTTTGATTTAAATTAGCCACTTTTTTATGGAACGCTATTTTTACTTTAGGAAATGAAAGACAACCTTAGATATTTCACAGGCAGTTTCTCAAAATTAGAAAAAGTGAAGCATTGGCTTTTAGTAAAATTAATGACAATACCTGTTGTAAAAGATAAAATCTGAGCTCAAGAGAAAATTAAAATTCAGAAAACTTTTGTCTGTCACAGTGAGTTTGGTAGACTTCATATAGAGACTTTTGATGAGACTGGTGGTACCAGTAATAAGTGTGAGTTTTTCATATTGTATGCTAAAGTGTCAAAATTTGGGAGATCTATACAATTTGGTGAACCAGTGTTTCCCAAGTGATAAAAAAATTGGTCAAATCTATTTAAAGTACAAAAGAGATGAATGGGTTTCCTGTAACAGAGTTTAAAGACTGCATCCGCAAGGTTTCGGATTCAACCATACAACTGACTTTTTTTTTTTTAATTTATTTATTTATTTTATTTATTTATTTTGTGTGTGTGTGTGTGTGTGTGTGTGTGTGGCCAGCTCAGCCTGCCTGGGGGTGGGGCTGGCTGGCATGTGGTGCTGGGGGATTGAACTGCGGTCCATGTGCATTGCTAAGCTTGTTCTAAGTAGGTGCTTTAGACCACTGAGCCATCTCACCAGGCCACAACTGACTTTTAAGAAACAATACCAGATGATATTCATGATTATCTTAAGAATCTATTTAAATACTCACACAAAGGGCAGGCCAGATAGCTTAGCGGACTAAAGTGCCTGTCTAGGCAGAGAGAAGTGGCTGGGGTTCAATCCCTGACATGCTGTGCCGGCCCTGCCCCCGAGGTACACTGAGATGGTGATTGAGACTGGGCGTGGTAGTGTGCGCCTGTGTCTTAGTTACTCTTCTCTCCTTGCCGGGACAAATACCCAGCACTCAAGCTCTGGGGAAGGAAAGGTTTAGTTAGCTCACAGTTACTGCAGGTTTCAAGATACTGGAGGAGAGACTGAGGCGCTGCCACGTCCAGGAGAACCCTCTCCACATCTCTCAGAAAACACAGGCTAGCAAGTTTAACAGTTCCTGCCTCTCTGGCCCCGCCCTGGTCCTCTGGCCCCGCCCCTCAAGCTGCTGGTTGCTCCTCCAGCCAGATCTGCCCCATAATTTACATGAGGCATTGGAGGGACAACTAGACACAAACCATAACAGCCTGTACTCCTAGTGCTTGGGAGGCTGAAAACAGAATGACTATGAGTCTGATCTATGCAGTGGGACCCTGTAGACCCTGTACTAAATACGTTAAAATAAATAAAATAAAATATTCCCATGGGGTGACTTTTCTTCATAAGCCCCAACTAAAATGAGTTACTACATAGAGTAGCTATGAGAATCCAACTTATTTTATTAAGTGAGATATTAAAGAGATTTGCACATTGAAAATGATATCACTATTTTCACTGAAGTTTTGTTTCTTAATATAAGGTATGTTATCTACATTAATATGTAATATATTAATATTACTTTTAAATGAATAAATGAAGATTTCTCAGTATAAGTTTCTGATATTGTAATTTTTATAGGTTCCCCTTATATGCTGTTCTGTTTTTTGTAAATAACCCATAGCATAACCATATTAAGTACAAAATATCAGGATAAAATTCTGGAAAAGGTGTTTCATAACATATTGCAGAGGGTAAAAAAAGAGAACTCTGCACCTGGGAATTATAATTTAAGAAAACTCAAAACTGTCATTCCAAATGCTGGAATAGCTGAAGTCTAAATTAGGCTTGAAGAATAAATAATTTGTCAAAGCTGGCATTCATTGGCCAGCATCTTGACAGAACATTTGTTTAAATTCTTAGCCTATGTAGAATTAAATTTACAAGGAATTATCTTCAAAGCATTCTTATGATAATGATTTTGGCATTTTACCCATGAAAATAAAGTATGTTTTTAATACTTAGTTTTTTGCATATTTTTTTGTACTTAACTATGATGATTTCCATTAGGTATTGTAATTTAGGGTTTTCCTCTAATTTTTTGACCTTTAAGGAAATAGTTTTTGGTCTTTAAGTCAAGTTCATGTGATAATAAAGTTAAGCTGTATCATAGGCATGAGGTGTGATAGAAAAATACTGTATGTTTAAATATACTATCATAGCAAGATGCACATTGCCACTACTCCTCTCTCCAAACTTTTCTTCTTGCTTCAGAGACACTTGATCCACCATTGTCCATACTTTCTGAAGCAGTTCTGGAAGTCTTGTTTCTTTTTTTATTATTTATTTGTATTTTTAAATTAATTTTTTTTGCTACTGGGGATCAAACGCAGGATCTTGTACTTGCCAGGTAGGTGCTTAAGCCACTGAGCTATATCCCCAGCCCCAAAAGGTACTTTTTTTTTTTTTTTTTTTTTGCAGTACCAGGGATCAGCCTCAAGACCTTACACTCTCCAGGCAGGCACTTATGCCCCTGAGCTATCTCCCCGGCCCTTGGAAGTCCTCTTTCATGAGTGTCCTTAGTTGCCCTGAGACTTCATTGAAGTCCTTTGACCACAGGGAAGAGCCAGGAGTCAGCAAATTTGGTCAACAAAGTGGATGAGGACACACTAATATTTTAAAGAGCTTTCTTTTTCCAGTGAATGTAGGCACATTCATTATATATATATATTTTTTTTTTTTCTTTTCTTTCTTTTTTTCTTTCTTTTTTTTTTTTTTTTTTTGAGACAGGGTCTCACTAAGTAGTCCAAAGTGGCCTTGAACTGGAGGTATCTTCCTGCCTCAGCCTCCCAAGTGCTGGATTATAGACATGGGCCACCTCATCTGGTACTATATATTTTTTTAATCACATCTCATAATGCTACTAGAAGAGGGCTTCCAGAACTGCTTGAGAAAGTGGCAGGAAGGATGCGATAAGTGGGTACAAAGTGAGGTAGAATCTTGAGAGGGGTTAATTTCAATATGTCTTACATTGCAGTAAAGTTTTTTTTTACCAAGTTTTATTGATAAACAGATAGCAATGAGACAGTTTCAAATCAAATTGGAAGTACAGATTCAACAAATAACACACTGCATATATTCTTCTTAGTGGTTAATTGCTGTACAAGATGCGGACTTGTGATCCTATTTACAAACACCATTAGAACAAATCATTCTATTCATTAAGAGAATGCAACTATATATCTATCCTAACCACTTTGAATACACAGATACAAAATGGACATTCATCGGTATACCCCATTTTTTCTAAGTTCCATTATTGAATATTATAGGTGTGTAAACTCAGCAAAATATTCTAAAAGAGTCCAGTAGCCCATAATAGCATTGGGTCTTCTGTTTAACTGGCAATGTCAGAAATTATTGACCTGAGTCCCCCACAGCTCAACATAACAGCATGGCTTTATTTCCTATATTTCGTCTTCATACTTTTCTACTGGATGGTTAAGACCAAGGTAAAGCAGGATCTATGCAACAAGAGTTGTAGCTTTTTGGTCTGAGAAGGCAGTGAAATCCCCTCAGGATTTATCCTGAGATCCTGTACCTCAGATTGTAGAACCTTTGTCAGTGCAGCCATGTGGATGAGTCACGGCCATTGCTTGGCCAATGTGCTCTCTGTGAAAGCCTGAGAGAGGGTTTTCTCCCCATGTGACTCTCCTTAGGCACACACTCTATGTTGCAATAAAGTTTTAAAATTTAAACACTGCCTGCCTTTTTCTACCATCTGCTGAGGAAAAGCAATATAGTGTACATAGAGTTCTGTGCCATCTATGGTTTCAGCCATCCTTTGTAGGTCTTTAAATGTATTCCCTTTGGATAAAGAGGGACTACTGTACTGGTATCCACATGAAAAAGATACTTGAAATCTACTTTTACTAGTGTAGTAAGTTCTGAAATCAAAATGTGTGAAGACCTCTGGTCTACATTATGCTCTAGAGAACTCTGATGTGGTCCAAAGCAAATGAAGCGTTGTCTTGTCTTTACTTGAGGCCAGGACCATATCAATGAAGTGACACACAAACTAAATCGAGGGGGAGAGACTCAGTTTTACTGGTGCTTCTCTGCACTATTGCTTATTCCTTTCTGTCAGGAATTAGTTGACTCATTGGATGTTGATAGAAGGAGGAAAAGGACGAGGAGAAGGAGGAGGAGGAAGGGGAAGAGAAGGAAGAAGAAGAGAAAGAGTAGGAGAAGGAAGGTAAGAAGGAGGAGGAGAGGAAAAGGGAGAGGGAGCAGCAGAGGGAGAGGGAGAAGAAGGAGAAAGAGAAGAAGGAGCTCAAAACGGTACCTTTGCCAAAATCACAGCCAACAAGTGGGTGGCTGTACTACAGATCTGCTCAGCACTTCCCATGAGACCAAAATGCATCTATCAATTAATAGAAATATTTAGGTACTAAATGGCTTCACTTTGGTGTCATCACAGTTGAGGTTGGGTACGGCTTCTGTTGGCTGGAGTTACACAAGTAACTTCCTTGTTATGTGGCTTTCCTGGGCTGGGAAAGACAATGGATCACAAAATACCTACCGCGTTTCCTACACAACTCTTTAGACCAGAAGGACTTCTTTCAAAGCTTCTTGGAGCCATTGCTCCTCCTAAGGAAAAGGTTGTTGGTTCCACCTCCCACCCCCACCCCACTTCTGTTTTTGCTCCAGCTTTCTTTTGTGAGTATGGAACTGATTAGTAAGTAGGGTCAAACAGCTTGAATTGGGCTTCCTGTGCGAATGTGCACAAGGCTGACTTCAGCCTTGCGTTTGATATGTTATCTGCTGCGGCTGTGCCCGCGTTGGAAGTTTCAGATGGCTTCCTCCAATTTCCTGTACTGTTACAATGGTGGTTGTGTGCACAAGTGCGGGAGGTGGCAGAGAGGAGCGGAGACACTGGGTGGGGGTAAGGTTTCTATGTGGATTTACTTGGCTCTTGTGGAATGTTTGCAATCAGACATCATAAGGGTCGCGTGTTCCAGTCAGCAGAAATGAGGGTCCTTCGCTCGTTCGCCACTAATTATCTCTGTGGTTTTGGCAAATTATTTAGTCTTCAGACACAATTCGGCTTCCACAAACATCTCCGTCCAGCTCTGAAACTTTATAACCCTGGCTTCTGCTCAAAGCTTCATTTTCCAGCTACTCGCACTTTACTGTTCTATTTGTTTTTCTTCCTTCTGATTTTACTTTCCACACTTTGTCTATGTTTTCTGGCTTTGACTATTCTGTCATGAATTCTATTCTCTTACTTTTACATCCTAGAAATGCTCCTCCAGTAGCCCTTACAATCCTGAGCCCCTTGTCTCTACACAAATATCACAAATGGTTTATCTGGGAAGAAGAGCCCAATGTGTTCCCTTCCTGTTTCATTTGTGGCATGTCTAGAATTTGGAGACTGAAGTTTTGCAGACTCTGCCCTGACCCTGTAGGGTGACCCAAAGACGCTGGACTAGCCGTCACTTCTCTGCTGCCGCTCTATTTTCTACTCTGTTAAATTCAGCTAGTTTTAAACATGCAGGCCAATGTCATATTTCACTCATCTTTTCCAGCCAACTAGGAACATTTAAAACGGAACCAGGGGGCTGGTGAGATGGCTCAGTGGTCTAAAGCACCTTAGCAAAGCACAGGGACCACGGTTCAACAGCACCACATGCCAGCCAGCCCCGCCCCCTGGTGGGCTGAGCTGGCCACACACACACACACACACACACACACACACACACACCCATAAATAAATACACACCCATAAATAAATAAATTAAAAAAAATAGATAAAATGGAACCAGGAGGTGAAACTTCTGGCGTTAAAAAAAAAAAACCAAAAAAGACGCACTACCTGCAGATTCTCCACAGTGCATATAGCGTCACCTAGTGATGCAGTTGGCTGAGGGTTAGCTGCCTGATTCGCCCACAGGAGGCTGGCGGAGAAAACCTGCTGGCTGAGAGACCTAGGCAAACTGGATTTAAACAAAATGTTAGGTACTTTTAGAACAAATCACTTAGTATCCTGAAAGCCTGAAAGCCTGAATATATTACTAAACGTACAAATATGTGTGAGTTACAGAGTACCGCAAAATTCAAAATGAAGATCTATTGGTGTGTGTGCTTAGATGAGTCATGCTTAATTTCCAACTTTCTAGTGAGAATTTTTGTGTTCCTAGTGTGAGATCCAAATGTCTGTTGGTAATTTATGTTCCTGGGCAAAATGTGGGTAAGTTGCTTCGTTTTTATTAGCCTAGTTTCTCTCTTCTCAAGTGTAAAAGATAATTTCTGAAAACTCTTCTAATCTGTCTCTTTTTTTTCTCATTCTTCATAGAATCAAATTCAGGTCCTCATGTTGAATTACCTTTTCAGATCTTTTATTATTTCTTTAAGCTAGGGTCCTGGAAGTTGCTGGAGCTGTCCTTAAACTTATGATTCTCCTGCTTCAGCCTCTCCAGTAGCTGGACTTACTGGTGTGTGCCCCGAGCTGAGCTTCTGCCAACTCTACAATATCTCCACCAGCCCCAGCCACGACCTTTCTGTGATTTACCCTGGCAACTACACATAGGTCAGAGCCATTCTGCCAGAGTATAATGCTAAGAAATGTGGAGATCACTCCGGTTGCTGCCAATTGTTGGTTACTACTATGGTTCTAGTATTGTTTGTAGTAATCAACAGTTATTTTAATTTTTAATTTTTTTAAAAAATTCTATATGTTGTCCAGTTCACAGATAAAGAATCTTGCTCCCCATGCTTACAAGCTGGGGGGGGGGGAGAGAGAGAGAGAGAGAGAGAGAGAGAGAGAGAGAGAGAGAGAGAGGTCAATGTCATTAAATTCACCAGGAAACCACTTACACTTTGTAAAGCACTGTCCGTTTTGTTACAGTACCAAACGGGAAGTGCTCAAGCTGCTCTAGAGGAGCTACCTGTCACTCCCTTCCACACGAGGCTGCTGTCATTAAGGTTGTTAGAACACAATGCATTGTTAGCATGCACTGTACAGCATAGTGTAAAAATACATTTTCCGAGGAGCCAGAAGGAATGCCAATGTTGCCCCCCGGACTGGCCCCAGCCGGCCTTGGCCTCCCCCCACCCAGGTGCCCTCTTCTCTCCCTTCTATCAGGGTGCAGCAGGAGGAGCATCGGAGTATAACACTCAGGGTGGCCCCCTGTTCTTAGTGCCGGTATATGGACAGTGGGCAGCGGCCTTGATCAGAGCACCCCAAGAGCTCCCGGGCTCTCCTGGTGATCTGATCACGTCCTTTGGGTGTTCCTTCTGAAAGGTGAGCAGCTCTTTCCAAAGCGTGCTGTGTAAAGTGTCAGTTTCATGGGGAAAATGAGGCTTTCCAGGGGCACAGAGTAAGAGCTGCAGGACTGAAAATGGTTACATGGCTTTCTTTGCTGGGGCACAGGCTTTTTAGAAAACTTCGGCTTGCCAATGTGTTCTTCTCATTTAACCTATGTATTAACCTTAAAGAGCCCCAGTAAATGGCCAGAAGCCAGAGTATAATCTTTCTTCTAATGCTAGCAATCATGCAGTTTAACCATTTTTATCAGATTTGTGTGTACAAATGTACAAAACCGTCCTAGCCACCTTGCCTTGCTTGTGTAACTGGCAAGTTAACTCCAATGAATACTGAAAATAGATGCTCTCTAGCTGTCAATCAACAACCAAGTTCCGCCGCTCTGCCCATGGTGAACCCAGAGGCTGCTGCCCCCTGGTGGCGATTTTCTCTCTGGGTGGTGCAAGCCTCTCTGCAGCCCATCCTTAAGCTACCCGCCTGCTTCCTTGGGTATTGGAGTTCGCCCAGTAATGGTCATCCCCGCACTGACCTGGCATCTACGCGTATATTCCTGTATTGTAGAAATTAGTCATGAAATTGTAGGGCACAAATTGCATGTTTAAGGATTCTATTAAGAATCCTTAGGTTGTTAGGTACCTTTATGAGAAATCCTGGCTTCTGTCTCATGGAATCATGCGGTTTTAGTATCACAGAGAAGTTAGACTTACCAGTGGTACAGGAAACATGAGCAGTAATCCGGAGAAGTACAGCCAACCCCACTGTAGTACGTGGGCAGGCCCAGCGCTCCAAATTCTGAGCCCCAAGCTTTGGGGACTCAAGCAAGGCTTTTCACGTCTTTGGTTTAGCTGGAGTGGGCCAGCAGGAGCTGAGTGGAATTTTATAAAAGCAGAAGTTCAGCAGTGGTTAAAAACGGATTCTGAATGCATAAGTGTTTTCTCGTGGTTACAAAGTAGTACAAAATATTGCCTATAGGAAGGAGCTCAGGATGATACGCTTTTGACTGTGATTACAGAAAATGAGGATGGGGAACTTGGGGAAGAGGAGGGAGAAGCAGGGTCCTGAGGTGGCCTATTTTTTGCTTCATTAGTAACAACATTTTTACTGTGCTGGGCACTGTAATAACTTGATTAATCTTCCTAGAAGCCCTGTAAATGCAGGTGCATGCAGTAGCATTGATTTACACATAAGGAATTAAGCCAGGATGATTACACAACTTTTGTTCCTACTTCACAACCCAGAATCTCTTAGTAGCTCCCAACAGAATTTGGTCCTCTCCATGAGATGAGTGTCAGAGTTTTAGCTGATCCAGACACTGCACTGTGATCTAGGACACTTCCCCTCATCCCCCTTGGTCCATCTAAGGGCATTGCTCTGAGCAAAGACACTGGAATAAGGGCCTATCAAATTCTCTAGGAAGTCTTATCTATAAAGGAAAGGAAGCAAAAGGAAAATGTTACATACACTTTGACTTCATTTATGGGAAATACATAGAAAAGAAATTTTGTAGGGACCTGTTGGTCTCTCACTGTGGTGTGTTGTACCCGGGGAGAACCCGCAGCAGGAGTGAAGAAAAGATAGACAAGAAGATAAGAGCTGGGTTAGGTGGCTCATCTGCCTGGGTGGCGAGACAACCCCTGCACAAAGGGAAGGGCCTTTATTTGTTCTTTTACAAAGTTGCAGGATACAAGGTTGCCTAGCAACTGATAGCCCACAATATCCAGGCAGGATATTTTTCTCAAGACTGAGGTAGCCACTGCTTTAGGCACTGAGGCCTCATCCTGTCCTCCCCCATACAATCAATTTTGGCTTCAGTGGCTCCCTGTGACAGCTGGAAGGAAAGATAGTGCTGAGCTATAGAAGCAGATCCTCCAGCCCAATCAGACTTTCAGTTGTTGACAGTCTAAGTGACATCTTGACTACATTCTCATGAGAGGCACTGAGTCACACCTACTCAGTAAAGTCGCAGCATTCCTAACCCATGGAAACTGAGTTAATAAATGTTTCCTGCTTCAAGACACTAAGTTTTGGAAAGTTATTGGCTTTGCAGTGATAGAGAACTGATGCACGTTCAGAGAACTTGTCTGCAGCTCACAGAACTTGGAGAGGTCCTGTACTTACAGCACTGCGCTCAGAGACTTGTCCATGCAAGACCTGATTATATGCCGACATCTGGAGCTTGAGGCTGGTGCTGTTCAGAGTTGGGATTTTAGGAAGGTTGCTGGGGCAGAGGAGTTGTTTGTGGATGTGAGGAATACAAAAAATTTGTGGCAAAAGGTGAACTGTGATTATTTAAAGTATGTTTATATTAAGGGCTGGTGAGGTGGCTCAGTGGACTAAGCACCTACTTAGGCAAGCTCAGGGACCAGGGTTTGATCCTAGGCACCACATGCCACATCTGCCCTGCCCCTGGATGGGCTGAGCGGGCCACTGAGACTGGGCATAGTGGCACACGCCTGTAATCCCAGCACTGGGGAGACTGAAAACAGAAGGATCACTATGAGTCTGTGCTGCATAGTGAGCCCCTGTATCAAATAATAAATAAATAAATAAATAAATAAATAAATAAATAAAGTATGTCTACAGATTATTAACCATTCCTTCTAAAAGATGCAGACTAATTCCCTTCCACTTGACTGGGCTGGTCTGTGTGATGCACTCACAACAAAACAGAAAAAAGTACAAGTGACTGTAACTTCAGAAACTGAGTCAAAAGTGTTTGTGTCTTCTGTCCTGCCTTCCCTCTTGGATGATCTACTCTGAGGACAGTTGCGAGTTGTCTCAGAGAGATGCCCCCATGGTAAGGAGTAGAGGCCTCCCACTAGAAACCACAGGGTGAGCCTTTCCGGGAGGGGACCCTCTAGGCCTAGACACGCCTTCAGATGACTGGGGTCCCTGCCAACACTCTTGAGAGTCCCTGAGCCAAAGCTACTGGGAAACCAGTTTCAGATTGTTGAGAGCCACTCAAGCCGGAAATTGGCCCAATGTATGAGAACAGGACTAGGCCTCAGGGCCTGAAGCAGTCAAGCTACTTCTGTCCTGAGAAAAGCATCCTACCTGGTCAATGTCACTAAGCAACCTTGTATCGCATGATACTAACTTTGCGAAGGTGTATATACACACCCTTCCTGTTGTTCTGAGGATCATCTGCCAATCAGGCTTTGCGCCACCACCTGACCTAGCTCTTGTCTTCTTGTCCATCTTTTCCTCATTCCTGCTGCTATCTCCCCCCAGGGTACACTAAGAGACCAACAAGTTCCTCTGTTTCAGAAGCTGTTCAAGAAAATAAGTATTTGTGGATTTCACGCCACTTTGTGTGTGTGTGTGTGTGTGTGTGTGTGTGTGTGTGTTGGGGCTAATTTGTCATGTAGCAATAAATAATATATCATTGCTATGAAATTATCTCATAACATTTTCATACTTGGGTTGGAAAGAAAATTTGGGCTAAATCTAAGCAGATCTTTTCATGCTAAAGTCTAGAAACTTCAAGTGGCTTGCCTTTATTCTTGTTCATGTTCTTCTAACATAAGACCTCCAAATTCTTTCTGTTTTTACCAAACTTTTATTGCAGAAGTTTCTCTCTTCTTGCTTTTCAGCCACTAAATTATTAGAGAGAAATTTCCTGGGAATACAACATTCAAAGAGTTTTATTACATATGCATCTGTTATTTTTCTCTCATTGCTAGGACAAAATACCCAGTACCCAAATATTAAGGAAGGAAAGATTTATTTAGCACACAGTTAGTGGAGGTTTAGTCCATACTCAGCTGGTTCCAAGGCAGAGTGGCACAGGGAAGAGGACAGCAGTTCATGGTGGCAGGAAACAACAAAACAGCAAGAGCAAAAGGGAGGAATAGCAAAAAGAACAGCAACAGGGAGTTAGTCTGTCTCCCTTATGTTGCATTCAGGCTATATCCATCTCAGGCTGGATGTAGAACTCACACCTATAATCCCAGCATAAGATCAATAATTAATCATAACCTCTAGAAGTCCCATGGCTGCATGAGGCTTAGAGGGGACAACTAGACACAAACCATAGCAGTATATATTTTCTGAATAGCTGCTGAGTAACTTACAGTAATCTGGGCATTCAGGGGATATAAAGGAGAACAAAGTATAGGTCTTATCTTTGTGGAGTTTAATCTATCTATTGAATATGAAATAAGTAGCAACAGTAATTTCCTGTATTTCAAAATACCACATATTTTATGTCTATACTCTTCATGTACTATTCTTTTGCTCTTGTCTTTTCATGTTACTCCCTTTAACTGGATACTTTTTTAAAAGAGCATTTTCTTTATTAGTACATCTAATGTTTACATGTCTTGTGTGGAATTGGTACATGTACATAATAGAAATACATAAAGTACATAAGCTCCTTTCTTCATCCCCTTCCCCTTCCTTCTCCTTGCTTCTTCTCTCTTTTGATCCCTTTCCTTGTTTTTCTGTTGCACCTTTGCATTGAATAGCATTTGCTTCCTTGAGTGGAGGTGGCACGACTGTATGATACATCTTAATTCCTTGTTTCATCTCCTTTCCTTCTCTTCTCTTTCCTTCTCTCTCCATCTCTTTATCCCTTTCCACCTTGAGAAAGCTCTATCTCCCTACTTCTTATTACCTATCTTTTACTTTGCTCTTCCTACCTTTGGTTTCTCATATAAGAAAAATCATGCTTACAGGTAATTGAAATTAATCAGACACACAAGCTTTTTTTAAAACTTTAAGTAAATTTTATTAATGTATAATATACAAACACAAAAATTCTCACATCAGAGTGTCATAGTATAGACCTAAAATGTCCCCCAAAAGCTTTATGTTGGTGTGGAGCTCCCGGATAGTGACTGGACTGTTGAGGTACCACACCTATCATCAGGTTAACCCTATTGTGAGCTCGCAGCTGTTTAGAGGAGGGGGTGGCTGGAGAAGGAGGGTTTTGACTTGTCAGGGTGTACTCTTGACCACAGCTCCACTCCTCTTCTGCTGCTGCCTGACTGCCATGAGACAAACAGCCCTCCTCTGCCATGCCCACCCACCAGGCCGCATCTTCCTCTTCCTGAAAACTGTCAGACTAAACATCTCCTGAGTCTAAACGTGAAATGTACCTTCTGCACATGGCTGAGGTTCTGTGGCATTGTGTCAGCACTCAAAAATTTTAGATTTATTAATTATTCCTCATTTGAGGTTTGAAAGATTGCTATCCGATAGCTCTATCCAGAGCTCCGAGGAGTCCCCCTTGGTGTCCAGGAAGGAGTTCCCTTCAGAAACTGAACATGACAGCCGCGCCCTGGTTTTCTAATTCTCCTGTATAGATGAAAATCAAAGTGAATCCCTTAACTCCTATGTGAGATTCTCCAGACCTGGGTAAAGAAGCCATCAGGAGGAAAGGATTAAGGGCTTCAAAGGTACTGAGCCTGCCCCCAGCCCAGCTGACCTAAGGTGAGGGTGAACAAAGGACACTGCTGGACCCAACAATCGCCGCTCGCCCATCAAACACCGAGTGAGTGATCTCTGTATTACAAGCTGTTCGGCTCTGGAGCTGGCGTAGCAAACAAGGGAAACCCAAGCTTCTGTCCTCACAAAGCCCCGTATCTTGAACAAAAGCAGACAACGACAAATATAAGTAAAATACATAGTGGTTGGAGATGACACAGGCAAAAATGAGCATGCACAGGAATGGGGTGGGGCGGCTGTGTGGGGGTGATGAGAAGGGTGTCATGTGCAATTTGAAAGGGCTTAGTAGGGGAGGCCACTTGGAGAACAAAATATTCCAAGCCCAGTCTGGGAGGATTTGTTTGTTTGCTGCTTATATTTTAGGGGGAAAGAATTCTCAGTAGAGGGAACCAAAAGTGCAAGGTCCGTGTGGCCTAGAATGATTGAGGAGTGGGGAGAAGGCAGGGAGGCGAGGAGAGAGAAAATAGGGGAAGCTGAGGAGGGTGTGAGCTTAGAAATAGAGCCAGAGCTGCAGGTGCTGGGGGACGCAGCTGTCTGCCCCTGCCTGTCAGGTGGGCGTGGTGCTGCCTAGCATGCTGAGATGGTCCAGCCATCTCTGGGCTCTTGGTGCAGACAGAGCCTCTGAGTGTAGACAGAACCTTTTAGTGCCCTGGACGTCTGTGAACCACAGCAATGGAAACCAGGCCAACTGTTGGGGTATGGGGCAGACACTCAGACTCTCAGTGAGCTAGGTGCCACTGATTCACACAGGTGCTCTCTTCCTGTTATCATCTATCTATCTATCTATCTATCTATCTATCTATCTATCTATTTAGGTTCAGCCCATCCTGAAGGTGGGATGGTATGGCATGTGGTACTGGGGATGGAACCGCGGTCCTCTAATCCTGCCTCAGCTTGCTTAAGCAGGTGCTTTATACTACTGAGCTATCTTGCTGGCCCTGAACTCCTGTTATCTTTGCCACATGGTATGGTATAGTTTTGATTTGTTCAAACCCTTCAAGTCTCAGTTGCTGATAGCTTTAGGTATTTTGGTGTCACATTAGCAGATAAAGATCATGCTGTCTTGTATCCTCTCTGAACGAATTAATACTTGTTCCCTCCCCCCCCCAAGTAGGTAAGAGGATATTCGTACTTACTTTCACCACTAAATTACTTATGAGTAATTAGAAATTATAAGAACTTGATCTGACGGGCTCTTGCTCGCTCTACAAACAGTTTTCTAACTACTGCCTGATTGCCAATCCATTAGTTATCAGGTATTTTGAAAACTAGTCACTACTTTGTGCTATAATGCATGTTAAATTGTACTGGGTTTCAAAGAAATGTAGGAGTGTTTTTCCCCGGAAGAGGGCAGCCTAGATCCATATTTCAAGGACAGCTATTCTGGGTGTTGGTTAAGAGCCTCCCAGCTTGTACCTAGTCAGGTAGGAACTTTGGGGGTTACTTTTCTCCTCTTTCCTCTCCCTGACCCTCTAACCACTTTCTAGTTCATTCCATCTTCATCCAGAGCATATCTTACTTCCATTTCTAAACCTATTATTCCTGTCCTTTTAGTATCTCCATGACCCATGCTATTGACTTCTTCAATCTCAGACTTTCCCTCCCCTTCTAGGCCTATCTAATGTCTTCTAAAGAATCATTTCTGAAGAATGTACTAAAAAAAGTCTTTAGAGGCTCACTAGGGACCAAAGAAATAAATATGTATTGCAATGGCAAGCAGAAACATGGAAACGACACCCAGGATTGGGAGGCAGATTTATTTTACATCAATAGGCACTGATCAGAATCATTCCCAAAATATCAGGCCATGATCTCTGGTGGTCTAGGGTTTATATGGGACAAGAAAGCAGGAAGCTCAGAAGCAGGCAGAATGGCCTGTCGATTGGGGATTGGTTTGTACAACGTGCATCACAGTGGCCAGCTAGGCATCTCTGTGACCAGCCAATTCTAAAAGACAGGAATGACTGGAACTGAAACAGGAACCATGGGCAGCTAACAAAGTGAAGTATACTGGTTTGGGGCAGCATCTTCAACTACAATATGATTAGGGTAAATTCTATAAAGCCATTAATCTCTTAGTTTGAGATTCAAGACCCATGAGAATCAAATTACCATCTCCTTCTTCCTTGTCTCTGCCTTTTCTGACCCCTCACAAAACCACCTCCCCATGGAGTGGGTAAAACTCAGCTTTTCACAGATGTGAATCAAAGTACAAAGCTGAGCACCTTCACTTTCCATTGATGTGAACTTGGCAAATATCCCAATCCTTTTTTTTTTTTAATGAACTTTTTTTTTTCCCCCTCCAGAACTGGGGATTGAACTCAGGCCTTTGCGCTTGCCAAGGAAGCGCTTATTCCACTGAGCCATCTCCGAGGCCCTAAATATCCCAATCCTGTAATCCTTAGTTTCCACTGAGGTGTAGGGCTGAGTGATGCATCTCTGGCATGGTCTAACAAATCAATGAATACTAGGAATATGAACATTCTTGGCACACAGCACCCACACGACAAGTGGCACCATTAATTATTTATTATCATCAACAAATCACCCAGAGCTTCTCAGATTCCCTTGGAAGTTGGTTCATTTTTCTGTCCCTGTCACACACAGACATTCTATCTCCAAGGCCTAGTATGTGTCTCCTCCTATAGAGGGCTGCACTACAGGACCATGGTTCTCTATGATTTCCCTGAGCACCCATTCGCCCTGGAGCCAGACAACAGCAAACTATTCACAAACCCGCATTTCCTGACCACTCTGGACGGAATCAGCACTACACTAGTCTCCCTAGGGTACTGTAGTGACTGAAGTAGACACAACCCTGCCCTGGAGACATGTTTGCCCTGGGAAACAAAAGGTATGCTAAAGAAATAAGGGCAGCACACCTTCCAGGCCCTCTTCTATCCTGCTCAGATGGAAGCTTTCTTTCTCTCAGTGAGTCCTTCCTACTCCTAACCTCTGTTGTTCCTAGAATTCATTCCTTGATTTCAGAGAAATGGGATATTATGTTTTGGACATCTAGCAGGTTGGGAGTGCCATTTCCCTGTATTATTTGGTGGTCTTCTACTGAGATAATCAAATGGAAGTAAAAGTTTGCTTTTGTTTCATATATATCAGACTGAGACTCACTTAAGTAATCAAAATTTTAGGATCATAATTTTTATGATGTTTTATGTTTTCCTATTGTTATAATTGGTCATGTTTTGTGTAAATTTAAGTTGAAGACATGGGGAGGTTATAATGCTTCATTAATGGGATGATTTGTTCTGGCTTTGTATATGCTGCATTTGGACTTAGCTGTTGAGCTGACTAGTGTTTCTTGTTTTACCTATTTGATTTATTTGATAGCTTATTATCTTAGACAGCAGCACTAGAAAAATGTAATATGAGAGCAACCCTAATGGGATTTGATATAAATTGCTATAAAAATGAATATTTTTGTTAATAAAATCTAGCTTGTACTTAAAAATATACATACTTATATGAGAAAACACAGAATTCCTTCCACTAGTTAAAGCATGCTAGGTCAGTGGCTAGTCTTTCTTTCTTTCTCTCTTTCTCTCCTCCTTCTCCTCCTTCTCGTCCTTGCCCTTGTCCTTGTCCTTGTCCTTCTTCACATATTTGGTTGTTGCAGGGTCTCACTTGTGGCGAACCTCCTGCTTTCAGCTTCTCCAGCACTGGTATTACAAGCATGTGCCACTATGTCCACTCTGGCTGCCTGCCCCGGGGGCCGGGCTGGTGCAGAATGTGGTGCCAGGATCAAATCGCAGTCCCTGCACTTGCCTAAGCTTGTATAAGCAGGCAATTTAGTATGCTGAGCTATCTCATCAGCCCCTCAGTGGCCATTCTTAAGACTTGGGGCCACGTTTCTCTGGGACAAACTAGCTATGATCCTCCTCTGTGCTGTAAAGGAAATGCCAAGCCTGCTCTGCTTCACTTTCCCTGCTGCTCTGATCTTCCACTGATGAGGAGCCAATCTTAGCTCTTGAGATTCTCCATTCTTGCCTTTCCAGACTGACAATGGCAACTCAGGGGCAAACTGTTTGTATAACTCACCATGAGCATGAGAGGAGACCTCCTTTATCTGTCCTTCCTTCTAATCTTCTCCTGCCAGGTTGTACGTTCCTTTTTTGCAGGCACATAAGACCAGAGAGAAAGAATTCTAAACTGGCTCAACCTTTGCTGCTTATCCAACAACTAAGCAAAGCCCATAGAAAATGAGTGTTTGCTAATGGTGAACATAGGGAAGTCATCTTAGAGGGGAGATGCATACAGCATCCATCTCTGGAGCAGATGAGACATCAGAATTGTGTCCGTCCAGCTGAAGCCACATAGAAGCCATGTCCCAGCCTAGTGTTCTGGGCAGGTCTCCCTTAGCAGTCTAAACCTGAGATACTGTGGGAAGAGCTGGATTCTAGATGAAACCAGAAGCATCACTTATGAGACCAAAACACATTGAACCTAAGGAAGGGTCTTCAGCCCCCTCTCTTCCCCTCCTAGGTCGAATGATCACTTATATGCACAGAAGAAAATGCACTAATAATAAGTGGTAGACTTAAATCATTTACTGTAAACTTATAAAGCACTAGGTCATAATCTTACTCAGGCTTTTACTCATCACTCCTAGAACTCTGACAAAAAGTGGCTACTCCACCAGCTAGTTAAATGTCCTCAGAGCAGCTGCCACTCTTAAAGCAAAGAATAGGTTGCTCCAGCATCTTTTTTGGTGAATTGTCATCAAATCTGATAGTCAGTGGAATGTCGAACAATCAGACAGCTGGATTCCTTTCTGGAGACCAAATAGAAATGAAGACCAACTGGGGTGTCATGGCCCAGGCTGCTTTCTGGTGGATACTCAAGGCTTCTTCAAGGGAAACTGGCTCCTGACCATAGAACAATCTCCACTTTAGCTAAAATCACCTGTCCTCCTTCCAGTAATCAAGGTGAAGCAACTTGCAACAACTGTTTCCCTTTCACAGAGGAAAGCAATCATCAGAGCAATTACATTTGTGTTTTACACATGCTCAGAGTAAGAAAGAGATTTCAGTTTTTCCCTCATACATACATAAAATATAGGTGAAATGTGAATGCTAGATGATAAATATTTAACCTGTGAACTTTAAAGATATAATTATTCCAATAAAGCATAGCCTTGTCTTGTTGTTAGAAAAGGTTGCCTAGGTGATTAGATGGATATCACAAGAGTCTTGGAGACTTCTGTGCCCTAGGGTCCAGAGCAGAATAGCTCTAGTCAGTTGTTGCTTCTCTCTGTCTCTAGAGGTGATCTTCTTCACAGCCTGCGAGGTACTCTACTTCCAACTCACTGTTTGGTAGATGCCCTCTTTCAAAGAACAAAAGCAGTAGTTTATTATAAAGTTGTGTTCCTCAAAATTATATTTAGAATACCCATAAATCCAGGCACTCAACTGCTATAGCCAAGAGAGAGAAAAGCCTGGCTACTTCTCCAGCTGGTAGGGGACCTTGACATCATCCACAAGGTGCTGCTGTTTTTAGGTGCATGCAAAATGCAAAGAGCTCTGAGGTTAGAAAGCTTCCACCTAGATGTCAGAAGTCCTCGGAGGCCAGGCAATGTGCCCCTGAGAGGGCAGTGTATGAAGCCATGAATGGAAAGCCTAAATTGCAGTAGATACTCCAGAAGTTTAGAAAAGCCAACAACATGGATCATTCTAAGAAAAGCTGCAAGGAGAGAACAAAGCAGGCCTAGGAGAAGCCATAAGAGCTATAATCACCCAAAGTGCCAAAGGGATAGAGTCACACAAGCTCTTTGGAGCTTACCATGTGCCATGGATTGTTTTAGATGTTAGAGATGAAACTGCAGGCCTTGTGGGATTTTGGACTTGCTTTGGTCTCATTCCTTTGCATTCTGCTGTTTGTAACTTTTGAAACAAATATGCTTATTTTGTGCCATTAAATGTTGGAAGTGTTTGACTTTTCATTTGTACAAGAGCTGGCAATGAAAGAGTTTACCTTACCTCTCTGAGGTGACTTGAGACAGACTTCTCAGCAATGCTGAAACTGTTTGCACTTGGGAAACTCTTTCAGATGGACTAAATGTCTTTTGCATAAAAGGGATGTGCATGAATCTTTGGGGGGAAGATCAGGAGTGACATTTTATGATTCTAATGTCATGTAATGTTTATAGACTTAATATTGGCTCTTAAGGATTGTTAAACTGTGATATAATATTCAAGTTTTGCAATGATGAAAATGCCTTTGTGTCTGGAAACTGGTTTAAAGAAATGTCTCTGATTTCCAAGTTGATGAGGGGTAGGTTGTTATAGTGGCTACATTGTGCCAACTTCAGTCTAAAAGCTTAACTACATAACTCAGCACTTCTATATTCAGAAGCTGTGGTCCTTACTAGGTATTCATGCACAGCCTGTGCAAGAGGAAGACATGGAGATGGTATGGTTATAAAGAACCTCTCCACTCAGTCTAAGCATGGTCACACATGTCTGTAATCCCAGTTGTGGGGAGGCTGAAAACAGGAGGATCACTATGAGTCTGAGCTGTAATGAGACCCTGTACCAAATACATAAAAAAGAACCTCTCCCCCTCAGGGTGGGTAGGCTACATACAATACAAGAAAAAAAAAGTTTGTTCTTACCCCTGTGCTCTTGCTGTTTTTCTTTCCTCCACCACCTTGGACAGTTGCCCATGTGCCATGCCAATGTGCCATAGAGCCAGCTGATTATAGACTAAAACTTCCACAAACTGTGAGCTAAATGAGCCTTTCTTTCCTTAATTTGAGGTGTCAGGTATTTTGTTCCAGCAAGGAGAAAAAAATAACCAAGACATTTTGTGAAAACATTACTGTCACAATTGGGGCCAACTGTAACTTGTGCTCATAAGTATCCTACAGGAATAAGTTCACCAAATCCCTGGGAAGACAAAATGCACCCCAGTTTGAGGGTATATTGGCTGGTCCAATTTTGTCTTCCGTTCTCTCTCCAGATGGCATGCACCTGCACTGAAGTGTAATCTACTTGAGGGATGCCAGGAGGATATAAATAGAAATTAAAGGGAATGTCCAATTACTTTTTGCATTTCAGACATGAGGAACTCAGTGTTGAAATCTCTTATGCTTTTGGAAAGCATCCTTAAGCACTGGAAGATCTTCAACCCTTACCTGTTGAAAAAGAGCCATTTGATATTTTTCTGCAATACGTGTGGCCTACCTGCCTGCTACAGCCAAAGTGGAATGCAGAGGGAAGTATTAACTATGATGCATCTTACAATTAGAATCTTACTGCAAAAAAGAGGGAAATTGGTCAGAACTGCCTTATGTTCCAACTTTCTTTACATCAAGAAGTAATTCTTATTTATGCTAAAAGTATAATTATACTCCATATGGCACTCCTCATGTTCATACATCTCTTTCTCTCAGTGAATACATAGGTCCATTGCTCCTGATTCAACAGGACAGGTTATAATTAAGGATATATTTAGTACCCAGTAAGCCCCGAATATTAAGAAAAGGTTACAGAAGATGGCTTTTGCTATAGATAGCTTGCTTGATACTTTAGTAAAAACTACCTCCTTAGTATCCTATAACTGAGACTGGGAGGATGCCAAGGGGGGTAAAACAAAGAGACAAAAATGCAGCTGCCTTTGTTGCAGATTTTAAAAGCAGAGACCCTAATTCTGATTTTCAGGGCTCTAAGAAGAGTTTGATGCCTACAACCTCATCTGCCACTGCTGCCAAAGCCAGGCTGCTGTAAGAGGGATTGCCTTAAGAGGCACTGCCATGCCGAGTACTAACTGCAAAGACTGCCCTGGAAGCGTGACTGCACCCGGAGCAGAGACCCGAGAGCTCAGATTCATCTTCACGGCTGGTCAAACAAAGTTGAAGGGCCCAGGGGTACTCTGTCTCCTCGCTTTTGCTGGGCTGTCATCTCCACCTGTCATTTCCATGGAGGAGCCTTGAGTAATCACGACTAGAGCAAAAAAGCACAGCCTATTGCTAAACATTGGTACATGTCTCTTTGTCCCTCCTTTAAATCCTGGCCTTCCCTATGGCTATCATATATCAACAAAGAAAAGTCACCAGATAAACAGTAAAATAATTAAACCATAACTGGGATAACTTTCTCTTTACCCATTCCTTTTAGTTATGCCTAAAAGCCCAGCTCCCATCTTGGGGAGAGATATTTTATCCTACCCAAATACTACAGTATACACCCATGTTGCCAACTAAACAAAAGAATGCTTAGACTGGTAGTATAAATATAAAATGTATTGTTGTCTATGTACAATAACTTAAGAGTTTATTATTGGTCAACAATAATGTATTAATTATTATGTTTTCATAAGTCATCAAAAATTTGGATATAAGTATAGTTAAAACTGTAAGAACTGAAAGACTTAAACCAAAATTTCACTCTATCAATAGACGATGCTAAGAGCCAATGGGTTATAATTGCTATTCCAGTCCCTTAAGAACAATTTCTAAACTTACTGGCAGCTTGATTTCACTCATGTGCCAAAGAGTAAAGGAGATCAATACTCATTAGTCTCAGTAGATACTTTCAGAAACTAGGTTGAAGCCTTTTCTTGCAGAACAGAAAAGGCATAAGAGGTAGTAAAAGTTTTAGTCTCAGAAATCATCCCCAGGTTTGGATTTCCTGTGAGCTTATAGAACGATAATGGGGCTTCTTTTAAAGCAACCATTATACAGGGTGTCTCAGGCACTGGGCATTCTCTGTCACCTGCATTGTGCATAAAGGCTACAACCATCAGGAAAGGTAGAAAAAAAAAAAAGGAGGAGACCCAAAAGAGACATCTTTGCAAAATAGCTCAGAAGACTTACCTACAGGGGCTTCACTAACTTTAGTTCTTACTAAAATAAGAAATGCATGTCAAATTCTAGGCCTCAGACTCTTTGAAATGCTTTATGAATGCCCTTTTCTCAGTAATGATTTTCTCCCCATGGAGAGATGCCTTACTGAAGGATGTCACCTCACTGGCTAAATTCCAACAGACTCTTCAACAGCTAATGAAACTCAACCTGAAAAAAGGGAAATCTTAGGGCTGGCCAAATAGCTCAGCAGATTAAAGCGCCTACAAGCAATTGCAAGGACCAGGGTTCAATCTCTGGACCTGCCATTCTGGCCCCGGGGCACACTGATACAGCAATTAAGACTGGGTGTGGTGGCTTGCACCTGTAATCCCAGCTCTTGGGAAGCTATAAGCAGGTGGATCACTATGAGTCTGATCTAGTAGTAAGACCCTGAACACCCTGTAAATCCTTCCCTAAAATACGAAAGAAAGAAAGAAAGAAAGAAAGAAAGAAAGAAAGAAAGAAAGAAAGAAAGAAAAAGAAAAGGGAAATCTTGTATTCCACTCCAGAGACTTAATACTGGTACGGTCTCGTCCGTCATCATCCCCTTTTCCAGGACCAACTTGGGAAGGACCATACACCATGACCCTGTGAACTTCCATCAACTGTCAAGGTATCAGGCCTGGACTCATGGGAACCAGAGACTACTGCTGAGTGTGAGTGACCATCATCAGACTACTCCTATGAACCCACAGAAGACTTAACATTGTTGTTCAAGAAAAAACAAAGCCTTTAGGTAGCAACTTAAGATGGTACGCGTAGCCTTTTTACTAGTGACTCTACCACTTAAGGAAGACTGCAGTTCAGATTCAGTACAACAGACATCTTGCTGGATATGTGCCCTGCTCCCCTTGTTCAGTACATCTGGACTTCCTTGGTTGGTATTCCCACTACAAGGAAATAAATGGAATAAACTACAAGACTATATTGGTGAGTTACAAAAGAGTTAAATGGTTCATAGTGTAGCTTCCATTACAAGGTAGAGTGGCTTACAAACTATAACCTTAATAATCTTGGACATAGTATAATTTTTTCTAACAATGCCACTGAAAGGGCTGGGGAGATAGCTCAGTAGAACAAGTGCTTGCCTGGAAAGCGCAAGGGCCTGAGTTCAATACCCAGTTCCACAAAAGAAAAAAAAAGTGATATTAAAATTGATTTCTAAATTTCTGTTTAAAAATATGTAACTGTTTATTCCTATTTTTAAAAATTTTTTAAATTTTTTCTTTATATTCTGTAGGGACTTAAAGTTTAACATATCAATACTTGATGGAAAATATCTGTTCCATGTTATGCGTAGGATGTTTGATATTCAGACAGATAGTGAGGGTAAGCTAAACTGCCTATGATGTAGGATAATAATAATAAACTTCTCTTCTGGAGGGTAAATAACCTAAGTTTGCAGACCAAACATTAGAGAAAAAGAAGGGCTACAAGGACAATCAACATTTTGGCCTTAGCCTTTCAAGGTCAGTGAAGATTCAGGACATAGGAGAACCTATACTGTAACATCCTGTAACTCAGCTGTGTCCCAAATTTTCTGATCAAGGAGATTATGGGGCCACAAAGGAAAACAATCAATGATGGAGAGTGTGCCTAAGGAGAGTCACATGGGGAGAAAATATTCTCTCAGGCTTTCACAGAGAGCAAATTGGTCAAGCAATGGCCGTGACATTGACAAAAGATCTACAAACTGTAGTACAGGGTTTCAGGATAAATCCTGAGGTGATCTGACTGACTTTATTAGATACAAACATTACATTTCCTGTTATATAGGTCTTCCTTTATGTTGGTCTTAACCATCTAGCAGAAAAGTATAAAAACAAACTGTAAAAAGTAAAGCCATATTAATATGCTGAGCTGTAAAAGGCTCAAGTCAACAACTTCTGACATTGCCAGTCCTACAGAAAACCCACTACTATTATGGACTACTGGACTATATTGGAATATTTTGCTGAATTCACACACCTACAATGTTTGAATGACAATGGAATACCCTTCCCTGAAAAAACTAAACAATAAAGGGAGATACAAATGAACGACCATTTTGTATCTGTATAGTCAAAATAGGATATGCATTCTCTTAATTCATTGAATAGAGAGATTTGTTCTAATAGTATTTGTGGACAGGATATCATGTCTGCATCTTGTACAATGAATAACCACTAAGACAACAATATGCAATGTATTAATTATTGAAACTGTGCTAGTAATTGGATTTGAAACTGTCTCATTGCTATTTGTTTTTCAATAAAATTATTTTTAAAAAATGCCACTGAAGCCTCTTAAAGGCTCTCATAGGACCCCTATTAAATAAAAGTAAGAGTCCTATCCTGAAGGCTTCCAAACATAGATATCAAGATCGCTATTTTCAGATATGGGATGATTGTCTATGGCTGACCCTCACTATAGGACATCTTAATAGAAAAGCTCCCTTATCTTAAAACCAGAAGAATTACTCCTATTGTTATTGACCTAACTTTGTTAAATACTTGGCATGGACACCCCTCCCCCAACAATTTCTATACCCAATAACTTTACAGGCTGAAGATTGGTTTATAACAAACTGGCTTAATCACCACAGAATTACATGAGAAGCCCCCAGTAGCACTCATTGGTCCTATGGAATCAATTTGTGGCCCTGACTACTTCTTAGATAGCTAGGAAGGTACACTGTGGCATTTTCATGGTTAAAGGCAGAAGTATCAAGAATACTGACAAACCTGCAAACTTACCCTGCCTAAGGCATTGATGAACTAGAGGTATATTTCACTGGTATGATTATTTGGCTTCTATCTTTATCTCTTTCCTAGAATTAGAGGATGTCATGCAATACACCATTGCCTTAACTAACTATACTCAGTAGACCTCAATTGTCACAAGACTGTTTTTTCTCCTGAATGAAAAACTAAGATTAATAGGACAAGCCATCCTCCAAAATTGGATGTCATTAAGACATTTTAATAATAGCACAAGGGGGTACTTGTGCAATTATAAGAGCTGAAGTTGTGTGTATATTCTTGATCCTTCTGCTGTCTCAAAAGCTGTTCAAGATATTAGACAACAGGTTAATGGCATGTCAGATTCTATTACTCCTTCTGGTAGAAAACCTTGTTGGCTACATTCATATTTATCTTGTTGACTTTATTATTTGGCCCATTCATACTTGACTGCTTCTGTGGCTTTTTCTCCTCTAGACTTAAAGCTGTACATCCACCCAAGACAAGAACACCTGGTGTCTATTGAGGGCCTTTTCACAGACCCTCTGTGAAGTATCTCTCACTACCAATCACAACTATGACCCTTTTCAGCTGGAAGTAGCCAGATCAGTCTTTGACCTTTGTCCTCTAATGACCATTAATGGTACTTCTTTTTTTTTCCTATTATTACAGGGGCTACATGGTCTCACTACACAGATTGGACTCAGAGTAACCCTCCTGTTTTCAGCCTCCCAAGCACTGGGATTACAGGTGTGAGCCACCACACGCAGTCTCAATCAACGTCTCAGTGTGCCTTGGAGGTGGGGATGTCACAGCATGCTGGGAATGGAATCCTAGCCCCTGCGTCTGCCTTAGCAGGAACTTTAGTCCACTGAGCTATCGGGTGGGCCCTAAGAGTACTTCCTTACAGGACAGAATATTATAGATAGCCATGTTAGGCAGTCAGACAGGGCTGAGCCACTGAGGGGTCAATGCAGAAGACAAGTGAAGGCCAGGCTTCAAAAGAAAGAACTACTCACCCATATAGTTACCCTGGGGATAAACAACAATGGCTGATATTCTAAGTAGGCATCAATCACCTTGGGGTGAAGAACCAAACCTTAACCCACCACTCCAGGAAAGTCCTTATCCACCCCATGAGCACTTGCTATATGACTTGTTTGCCCATTTGATCCTCAGTTAATCAATATTATCCTAGCTACTATACTTGTTGCAAGTTTATTGGTTGAGCACAGTTTTGTCCCACCTCATGTGCATCCTGTGATTTGCCATTGGATCAATATTACCTAAGTGACTATACTTGTAATCTTATTGATTGATTATAGTTCTGTCCCACCTTAAGTCCACCTCATTTCATGGCTTTGCTCAATAAAACACCCTTGAGAAACAGGGTTGATATGCAACCTACTATCTGGGCCCTCTCCTGTCCTTCTCAGACAGAATCTTTTTTTCTCTCAATTAGTTTTTTCTACTTTTAGCGGGGTGGCTAAAAGAGATTACACTTGTAATCTCATATCTCAGGAGGCTGAGGTAGCAGGATCATTAGGAGTTTGAGACCAACCTGGGTTATAAAGTGAGCTCAAGGCCAACCTGAACTGCACAGTGAGACTATCTCAAAATAATAATGATAATAATAATGATAATAATAATAATAGTAATAATAAATTCTTTCTACTCAACCTCTGTTGTTCCTTGAATTCATTCTTTGATTTTAGAAATCATGAACTCAGTGCTTTGGACATCTAGCAGGTTGGGGCTTCATTCCCTTAATCAATTCTCCAAGAAAAGGGAATAAGAAGGATGGAAGGGGTTTGCAGTTATGCAATAAAGGGCTGAATATAAGTAAAATCCATGCACATGGAGACCTCCCCTCAAAATATAAAACTAGAGGGGAGCACAAGATGGGTGAAAATTATCAAAGTATGTTAATTGCAAGCACTAATCTGTCAAAATAAAACTCATTAATCTGTATAATCAATAAAAAAGAGTGCAAAAATTAAAAAAAATGTGGTCATTTCCCAAAGGATGACTACGTACAATCCTGGGACCAGAGAGCAGGAACATAACTTAGGTGTCTGGGCTAGGTAAGGGACTAGGGAATCAATGGCCAACGTGGTAAAAATTCTTTGATGTTGAAATAGAAGCATGATTAAGTCAGGCCAAGTGGGTAGTGGAAGAACATTCCAGAGAACTGTGCATGTTTTTTTCTATCCTGGTAGGTTTTAATTTGTAAAGACCAGGGACTGAATCTTATTCCCATTAAGTCTTCAACAGTACCTAGAAATTCCCTTGCTCCTAGGAACTGTTCAAAACTTAGCCAGTAAGTTGTAGAGAAATTAGAGTACTTCAGTTGCCATCATTAAAATGATGGGAAATAAACTATTCCCATGTTTTCTGCAACCTTTTTTAGGTGGATACACATTTGGGGCCCCAACAAACCATGATAGCTAAAAACTTCCCATTCTGCGTGGATCACCTTCCTTCAGGCTGAGGTCTCACGGGATGAGAATCCCTTAGTCCTTGTGCTACAGTGCCTCTGCTTGCTAAGCAAGTAGAATCAGATTAGACATTCCAGCAACCAGCTCCATGTGGCAGCTTCTTTATATTTCACGGCACTTGGCAGAGCTGGCCCCACTTCCTTCAGTAAGAACCTTCCCATTGTCTCTGAAGAGGATGGCCACAGCTCACTGCTACCTTACCTGAATCAGGGTAGGGACAGCACAAGGTCGTAAGAAGCACAGGAGCAAGCCTTGTCCAAGTGGTTCTGCAGGACCACTTAAAGGTGGATGCTTCATTTGGTGTGAGGCAACCTGGGAACAGGAGGCTTAGTGAAGCTTTCCAGACATGGAGGCTGTATTCAGGATCTTGGACAGTGTTGGGGTCCCAAGCTCACTGTCCAAAGTGGCCCTCTAGTGAAGCTGATCATTCAGTATCTTTCAGTAGGGCTATTCCAGCCCTCCTTTCAGAGAGCAGGCTTCACTGGGAGGTCCTTTGAGAGCCCTAGCCTTTCCAAGGCGTGGGTGGGGATGACTTTACATAGCTGTTAGCTCTTCTCTTGAGCAAGCTGGCTAAGAACACAAAGGTCTGAGTATTCTGATTTCCCAAGGGTAGGGAGTAGGGAAGAAAGTGAACTTTGCCAATTACTGTGATCTTTTTCTTTTCCAGAAATAATAAAAGGTAGTAATGTGTGGTCAAATTCAGATCAATGGTCATTTTGTTTTCATCTTTATCACAAGCCCAGGGAACCAACCATACTTCAGTTTTCATTGGTATGCAAATAATCTCACACAGAGCTGAGCACTTGTTCCTCACACCTGAAATCTTTTTTTTTTTTTTTTTCACCTGAAATCTTGAGGGAGGCTGAGGGAGAGGATTTAGGCTTGATCAACTTAAGAGTTTTTCTTGGGAGGGATTCAAAAGGCAGGAAATCAATAAAGTTGGAACCTGGCCTTCCATGGCCAGTTGATCCCAAGACATGAGTTCCATCAAACAGAGTTGGAAATCTTTGTCCCTAAATGCTAACATCTGGTTGGGAGTCAGTGGTCATGAGGGGAGGGCATCTCTATAGCCCACGGAGGACAGTCTTTTAATGTGGGAAATGTTGATTATTCCTTGAAGTCACAGTAGGGAATGAACTAGAAAAGAAAGATAGATAACAGGTAGAAAAATGATGAAACTAGCAAGGCCTTTCCGAGCCTCCCTTTCAAAATGAGCAGCAGGGGAGACATAAGGGGAAAGTGGTGGAGCATACAGTCAAATTTTTAACTGAAGTTGTGCTACAAAGTATCCTCATGCAAAGGGCTGGGGGGTGGGGTGGAAGTGAACCATCTATCACCCTACAAGTTCCAGGGCTTGAAAGCAGCAGGTTGTCATGTGATAAAGGTCTGGACGGATGCAAGGGGCAGTGGCCACCTGAAGAACACAGTGCGACTAGTAGCCACAGAAGCTGGTCTGTCATGCAGGCGCACACTGAAGGTGTGCACACCTGCCCTCTGAACTGCTGCGCACACTGCTTGTGAAACAGAAGGTGAGCACAAAGATGGAGAAAGTGACAGCTTCCTCAGACAGCATCTTGCCGTGTTCTTAAAGTAGATGACATCTGTTAGAATATACAAAGGGCACGACTAAGTAGATGACATCTGTCAGAATGTACAAAGGGCACGACTAAAGTCTCATTAGTTCTTGACACAAGATTGGTGCAGAGTGTTTTTTTCTTTGTGACCATTTTGTCTTTGAAGCAGCCAGCATTAGGGCATCTAAGAGAGAGAACAACCCCTGATATCACGGAGGAGGGGTAAGCAGGCCAGGGCACCACCTGCCATTGAGACTGAGCTGTGGTAAAGCCACAGCAGTGGTGGGGACGCTTCCCTTCTGGCCACCCCAGTGCTGACAATGAGCAGACAGGCTGCAGATGGAGCAGGTCGGTGCTTATGTTCCAAGCAACACACACACACGCACACACGCACACATACACGCACACGGCACTGTAGCAGCGTTATTGTATCTTCATGCACACCCATTTTGGGATAGTGTAAACCAACTTTATTAGTCTTAAAATATGTCTTTCTTAACTCAATAATATTCTTTTTTTAACTAAAGATAA
>NW_004524629.1:686827-699698 GCF_000260255.1 Octodon degus
TATAAATAAATACATATATATATAATCTACTACCTATTGTAAGCACATAAATTATACCCTTTTAAATAATACTACAAAAGTTTCTGACCATTGTTAATTAATACAAATAAAATACATATTCAAGTTATTACAACTCAAGATATTTTTACATCAGTTTGTGCTTTTAAAACTATTGCTAGATTTTTTTCTTGGAAAAGCCAAAATAAATTATATGAAAACTTTTTGCTTTTTTGACACAAAACAACACATCAACACTAAAAGAGGCAAGAGGATATATACAATCATCTTGAAATTTCTCTGGAACAAAAAAAATCTATTCAATAAGATACATTCCTGTGGTAATTTTATATTTTTATAAGTGTACAAGAGAGCCATTTCTTCTTGGTCAGTAACCACAACAAACACTCCATGTCTAGGAATGGATGTATGTATATATATTTACATACATACATAATTAAGAGCATCTCCAGAAATCAGGACAGATCCACATAGTCTCAGAAATTCCAACCTTCTGTTGTGAAACAGAAGGTGAGCACAAAGATGGAGAAAGTGACGGCTTCCTCAGACAGCATCTTGCCGTGTTTTTAAGTAGATGACATCTGCCAGAATATACAAACAACACGACTAAAGTCTCATTATCCCTATTAGTGGACCTTACTAGTGGGCCTTAAATACTGAAAATGTTCTGCAAAAACAGAGTAGACAAGCAAACTTTTCCTAATAGTGTCTCTCTCCAAACATTTACTAGAACATTTCAGTGGATGTAACATGATTAGCTCCTAAGAATAATGCCTGCCCTTCAACCAAATTCCCTCCTCGGGGAACCTAGATCTAACCCTGATTTGCTCAGAATTCAGTACGCACTTTCACTGACTACAAATGGACTATGACTCCGTTTTTTTCTGTGTAGAGGTAGGGTTTACAGAGAAGCAAAACTCCCTAAGGAGAAAATATGTTGGTGTTCCATGTAAATTCATTATTTATTTACCATGTGGGGATCCAGCCGGAGTCTCAGCACTGGCAAGTGGCTCACCTGATTAGTCAGGCAGATTAAATGACAGCTTGGACCCCTCCCAGATAAGGTGATTAATTATTCATGGGCAATCAATTGGGGGGGTGTGCATTAAAGAAGGCACAGAACATGGGGTGCAGCCGAAGGAGTCACATCCCTATCAGTGTGTCACAAACTGTAAATCACCATTAAATCAAAAAGTTTTTCTTTTCTTTTTAAATTTTGTGATCCACACCTCTTACCATGTAGTTTGGTTTGAGAAAAACAATATAGAGAATCACAATGCATACCTGCTCTAAAATCTGTTAGGCACAATAGATTGGCACATTATCAAACTATTCATCCTCGGGGCCAAAGTAAAACAGAGTGTCAACTAGACTCTCTTCAGTATCTCTTCACTTCATAAGCAAAGCATAATTATATATTTTAAAATGATCAGTTAGGGCAAGCCAAACAACTCAGCAGATTAAAGCACCTGCAAGCAGGGGTAGGGGCCACAGCTGGGAGTTTGATCCCCAGGCCTGCCGTGCTGGCCCCACCCCCAGGGCGCACTGAGATGGCAATTGAGACTGGAAGTGGTGTGCGCCTGTAATCGCAACTCTTGGGAGGCTGTAAACAGGCGGATCCTATGTAGTAGTGAGACCCTGAACATCCTGTAGACCCTTCCCTAAAATACAAAAATAAATAAAATAGAATGAAATGATCAGTTAAAACTGGTGTTACTGTAAGTGGGTAATTATCCTTCTAATACTGTTGGGAATAAGTGTCATCCAAATACTGAGAATAAGAGCTCATATGCCTGTACCACACTCCGGCCCCCTAACAATGCCTTCATTCTATTTGCTTCGTTTCTTTATTTTCTGTACAGGGCTGGGATTCAGACTCAGGACCTGCTGGGTATATGCTCCACTGCTGAGCCACACCCAGTCCTGCTAGCAGCTAAACTATTGAGCAACCCTGAAGCTTGTTATTACCTGTAAAATCTTGTTATAACCCTGAAGGAAGTTTGCTTATACTTTAGAAAAGTCTCTACAACTTTTATGTTTCTATCTATGTCTCCCACGTTTCTGAAGACTTTAAAAAGAAGCAAGATAGTTTTAGCAACAAAATATCCTAGCCCCATTGTTCAGCAAACTGAATCTGAACAGTGGAACAGATTTCCTTGTTATAAATTATTACCTGGAAACAGAAATTATATCCTTACATAATAAAAATACTGTTTTTAAAGGTTCATTTAAGAGTAGAATCTTTTAAAATCAATGTATAATACTGCAAACAAACATACATATGTTTTTATAAGAATTTCTTTTTATTGGGAATAAAATCTAAACTGTACTAAAGTGCATTTTCTATTGCTTGTTCAGACTTTTTTTTAAAATTAACACCTAAGCACAAATAGCCTATATCAATGCTAAACTCTGTGCTTACTCAAAGATTAAAAAGATGGTCAAGTCTCAGTCTCTAAACCAAAATATACCTAGATTTTTAAAATGAATTGGGTGCTAATTTAGAGACCTAATTTCACACCTCATTTTCAATGCTACTGAAGAGATCATGGTTCATCCTTTGGAGAAGTTGACCCAAATGATTCAGTGAGTCATGGCTTTCCTTTTTTCTCTGCAACTATACACCAGTTGCCATGGTCATTCCCGGAGCTCAGAATATGGAGTTCAGCCACATTCTCCTGCAGGAGACCACAGAGCTCGCCTTCTCGAAATACATGGTAGTAGCGCATGAAGGCTCTTGAGTCCACAACGTTAGGCTGTTCCTTGTCAACAGCAATTGTGTTATCTGGGTTGGAATCTGTGGAACTGACTGCAGAAATTCTTCTCAGTATTTTACTATCACAAGGGTAGCTTTTTTCTAGGGCACCTGATTGTACACAGCTCTCACCAGAATTAGTCCTAGGCAGAAGGGTTTTCCCTCCATTTCTTCTGTTTTCTCCCTGGTCTGCATTTAAATGCTTTGAGGTGCCCGGTGCTCTCAACCACTGCAAGTGCTTCTGAGTGGTTTCTAGAAACACCTCCTCATCTAAGCTTGGCCCATTTGTTGAAAATGGCTCTTGGTGCTCCAAGTCTAAGCTAGTGAGTCTGGAAGGTTGGGTTGATACTGTGCCACTGACCCAGCCTTCTGTGTTTCTCAAGGGTCTCACACTTTCAATTTGTTTCCTCAAAGTGGATTCATCCAATGACCTTGAGAAAAACCAAGAACGAAAGGATTTCTCTAATGTGTTATAAAATCCATTTTCTTCCTCACCTTCCTTCAAAATACTTCCACAGCATGTTCTAGTCCTGACAGGTTCATAGTCCAGGCTATGGGATCGTTTAGAATTACATCGCTCTTTAAAGCAAACAGAACAGCTACACTCAGAGCAGGGAGCATGGTAAGGGTGGCTTTCCTCTGGAGATCCACACTGCCTCTGCCTCCTGGACTGGCTGGATTCTGACAGGAGCTGGGAACAGAAGGCTCTATTCCATGGAACAAGAACATCTGGCTTCTCGAAGTGGCGGTTCTTTTGTTCCATTGCCCAAACATAGATCATCAGTTGGCCTCCAGGAACTAAGACCCTGGCCATTTCTTTTATTGCTCTGATTCTTCTTTGTTTTGTAGAAAAATGATGTATGACTGAAAAAGAAAATCTACATCTCAATGTTTAAGTACACACACGAACACCCACATGTATTAGTACTTCTGTATAACAGCAAAGACGGTTTGGTATACAGTGAAACCTCCTTATTTCCTACATGGCAAGACAGATGGAAGAAATAGCACGGTCCTGCTTTCAGGAGAAACATACTTTGTCTTCAGTTCCTGTACTTAATAGAAAGCTCACTGTGGGAAATTATTAAAGTTTTATAGATTTTTCAGTTTCTTCCACTACAATAAAAACCTAAAATGACCAATCTGTGAAGTCTCTTCCAGTTCCAAAATCCTGTGAATTTTGTTAACCAGAAAGGTAACAAGTGCAAATTACTAAAATTTTAAATGAAAACTAAGGTGAGTGTTAGAATTCTATGAAATTACTCATTGATTTAATGAATAATTGATACTTTTATAGGATCAACACCACTAATGAAAATAGCTTTCATAAAATTAATAAAGCAAAAGAATAGAGAAAATATTAAAAGGTTATTTTAAAATATAGATAATGCAGAGCTAAGCTAGCCCAGTACAAACCCAAATGATTATTTAGCATTTAAAAATGTTAATATGATAGATCTATACATTAAAAATTTTTTTGATCTACACATTTTAAAAAATACATTTCATTTACAATCCATGCAGTCAAAGTGAGATTTAAGGCAATGAATGAGACAGCTTTTTTTTTGTGCAGTCCTAGTATCAGTGTGATACTAGGCATATTTTATTCAATAATATAGAAAGTGCCAACTTCTTAGTTCCTGGGGGAGTTTAATCATAGTAGTTTTAGTAGTCTCGATTAAGAGACAACACTGCATTATTTTTCCAAATATCAACTGCCTACACACCTCATGGGTGAGGCTGTTCCCTACTGAAGCTGGACATGCCAGCTCTGAAGCGAGCACAGCAGGAAGCACCGGTAATGCTGGAACTGGTCCTTTAAAGCCAGCATAGTCTGGTCGCTAGCAATGATTTCAGGCAAAATAATTTCTATAGTTTATATGCCACTGAGCAATATTAAATATGTAAAATAAGGCTCTTATATAGGTAGTGCTGTCGAAAGAAGACCATTCAGTTGGCATATTCTACATTGTTAGTCTGAGCAGTTCATTCTCATCAACAGTGTGCAAACCCTGCTGTCCTCACCAGGCCATGGTGTGAGAAAGCTGGCGGTATGAGGCCGAAATGCACCTGAAGAGCTAAACACCAACCACGTGCTTCATCGTAGATCTGTCAGAGCTAGCCTCATGATCTTTGATCAATTATCGTGTCTCGCTATACCTCAGACTACTTGCAGCCTCCAAAGAAAGCACTTCATAATGGTCCTTCTGAATGCATGCACTTCAGAAAGTAGTGCCTTGGTGCCTGAGCTGAAAGGAGGCCTAGGGATCACACAGAGAGACCCAATCCAATGTGATGTTCAAATCTGTCACAATGTAGGGCTGAAAATATCTCCCATAACTTGTACCTACAGCCTCTACTCTCAAATCTGTATTTCTGTAACTTCTACTTGAAAATTTCTCTGGGCACATCCTCTAAATAAAGCATACTCTCGTTATTCATTCATTCTGTATTTGCAAAGTTGCCAACATATAAAATTTACTTGTAACCTTGAAAGTTAATATTTGCAGACTTTTCTGGTCATTTTGCATTCTGCATAGAGAGGCAATTTGAGCCCAGAGACCTGCTCCAGCTGAGGGAGAGCAAGGCAATCCCTTCCTTCTCAGTTCAATTCTAACCCTGTAAACAAGTCCGCGCTTCATGGTCTATTTAATGCTATAATTTCTGTACATCTGTGAACTTTTCTGGTGACTTTGAGAGGGAAATAGCAATTTTAAATAAAGCCTGTAAAGGATGCCCACGAAGACCGGGTAGACATGTCCGTGTCCCAACAAGCCTCATAGAAGAGCATTCCTGCCTTTTGTAAGCTTGTCTAACAGATGCCTTAAAGTATAATTTCAAATGCTCCTTTGTGTGCCCTTGTCTTTGGTGCCTTTGCATAACTGATGGCCTTGCAATGGGCCTTAAAATGTAACAGGAGGGCTGGTGAGATGGCTCAGTGGTCTAAGGCACCTACTTAGAACAAGCTCAACAAAGCACAGGGACTGCGGTTCAATCTCCCACCACCACATGCCAGCCGGCCCCGCCCCCTGGTGGGCTGAGCTGGCCACACACACACACAAATAAAAAAAAAAAAAAATGTAACAGGACATTTCTTCTTTTGTATAAACCATGCTTTGTATAACTGATGACTTTATGATGTAACCTGAAGTGTTTAAACTCCCTTAGCAATCCATGTCTACACCAAACTCTCCAATCATAATGTGACAAATCTGCCTTTGTAACTGTATTCCTTGCTCTTCCTATAAAAGACCCAGGACACCACAGATGGCTCTGAATCTTCTGAAGAAATCCCAGTCAAGCCCAGTGGTGTAATCAATTTACCTTCTAAACCTCCTCAGTGTTGCTTCTTCCTGTGCTCGGTCTGTTTCCTATAACAATTTCACTGTTTAGAACAGCCTGCCCTGCATATGGCCCTGGTCTCTCTTGTCTGCAGCTTCTCAGAACAGAAGAGTGTGATGGGTCTTAGAGAGAAAATATGCGAACCATGTATGCTTCCTTCAGCATGAGTTTAAAATTAAATATCTTTAAACAGAAGCACATATAAAACAAGGTTATGTATTCATCCATTGAAAAAAATATTATGACAGTGGTTTACAGGAACGCGATCCTGTATTCCTTCTACGATCCTGTGTTATCCTAGATTGGCTAATTCAGTATCTACAGAAACTTTGTAGGACATAATTCCTGTGAATAATATTTACTGTATTCATTCTGGACAGACATTAATAAAAACATTAAAATGTGGCTATTGCAAAACAGTAATTTCTTTTTAGTAGACCAGGAGGTCTTTAATATGTTAGGATTCTATTTGGCTTCAAAAGAGGCCTGCTTTTGTTTAAGGAAGGAAGTCTTTATCCATTTATAGATGAATAAATGTTAATTTACTCAATCATAATTTCACCTTGGGAAATCAAAATTTTTGCAGTAACTTTTAAATTTAAATTTAACATGAAATAAGTAACACCTTTTAAGTCAAATGTATTCTGGAGAAAAAGCATACAAATGAGGACCTCTTATTAAACAAAATTGTATTATACATATTACATATATAGACATATGTATTCATACATATTCTATTGAGAATGTTGTAACTATAAGAGGACATAACTTGTCATCTGAAGTACCTTGGGGGAAGGTTCAGTTCCTGAAAGATGATAAAGGAATTTTGTTTAAAAACCATAGTCACAACTTAAAGGCGAGGAAAGGACTTCATCTACGTGTACTATAGCAATATTTTCCTGCTGAGAGCACAGAAAATAGGTAGGCTGAATTCAGTTATTGGATTCCAGAATCAGCTGAGAAATTACACAAGATCACCTTTAAAATCCTGTTACGTATTTATTTTATGACCTATTGTTATTTAATTTGTATCATCTCTCTAATCATTATGAATTTATGAGCTTAACACCAAGCTTGTTATATTCAAATATATTACATTTTTAAAGTGCACTGGAGCAAGTAATTGGCTTTGAGATTTTTCTCTTGCAAAACAACGTATCATAGAATTCCCTTAAACAGTTTCCTAGTGACTAACATTAGTGATTCAGAACGCATGAGTTGAGTAAAGTGAGCCTTACCTGCATATTTCAGGCATGATTATGTTTGTTTTCTTTTTAACCTATTTTTTTTGGCATGTGTAAGTTGCTGTGTACATTTATTGTAACCTTATGAGGGACAAGTTCCCTAAACTGATGAACAATCTCTGGTATTAAGGAACAGAAAAAATCATTATAAAACCAATGCAGTGTGACCAGCTGGGATCTCTTTCTCCAGAACTTGGGTGCTAGTGAATGGCACACCAGTCCAGGTGACACTTGCTGCATTAGTCCTGGAATGCTCCATTAATACAGAGTCCCCACTGGGGCATGATACTGGTAAGAGAATGCTTATAATCTTCACTCTGGAAGAATGTGATATCATTTTAGCAAAACAAAGCACTATTTTCAATGTGTTAGATTCTTCTAACACTTTCTTCCTCATAAATAGAAAAAAAAGGAATAAATTGTCAAAAAGAATACATAACTAAGTTCGATGGTTTAAATAGTAAAAACAATTATATAGTGCCAAAAGCCTATTACAGCTTAGTCAAAGAGCTCAAGCAGTCAAAATACACATTTTTTAAAAGTTACATAAAACTAACACATCGAAGTCTCTACATTCATTCTATGAATGAATATTGGCTCGTGACAGTGATCTCAACCACATGCATTATTCTCATGGCAAAGTATGAACATGTGACAGCTGCCTTACCTCCTATGGAGATGATGGCATCGAAGCCCTGGTCCCTAAAGGGGAGATTAAGGTTGTCACATACCATGACTTCACATCCTCTGTTCCGGGCAATCTCTACCAATGGCCCACAATAGTCACAGCCCAGGATATGGACCTGGCTGTTCACTTTAAGATATTTTCCAGTCCCACAACCTACAAGAAAAACACTTATGTTACATGCTCTTCTTAAAGGAAAACACAAAATAATTTGCTTTATAACAATCAATATAAGCTTTATACCAAGTTATCACGGTAGAATACAAGTGTATGCACAAAATCAAAAGAAAAATATTCAGACAGTACTTACATACTTTAATAGAGAAGACAAGAAAGGAGTAAAGAAATAATATTAATTGAATATTTATTGAGGTAATGTCCATGAGCCTTCACAGTCCAGCCCAAACATCACTGTCCTGAAACTGAGAATAACAGTTCCAGGATCCCAGAATTAGGAACAGGCTATGCAGCTTTGTTGTCATCTCCACATATTTCACTTATGTACATGCAGTGTATGTTATGACATTGGTCTTCTTGATGTCTACAATGTTCTTATTAATCTCTGACTATGCTAAAGAAACTACTGCCAACAACTTTTCAGCGGCCATGAAAAATTTATACAACAAAACATGCTTCCCAAATTTTACAAATTTGAATGAAAGATTTTTTATATATTTTCTTCCAATCTGTTTATGGCAACAGGTCGCAAATAATCTCTACTGCCTTCCAATACAATTCTACTGACTTCGAATGGAGGGGAATTGAAATTTTAAATGAAAGCCTGCTAAGAAAACTCACCAAGAATGCCCATCAAAGCCAAATGGACATGTCTGGACGAGCCTGATAACAGAACACTCCTCCTCCATCTTGAGTAACTCATGCTTGTTTAACGGATGGCCTTGCGATGTACTAAGACATTTAAACTTCCTTGGCTACCCATGTCGTCATCACCCCACATGCCAATGATAATGTGCCAAATCTGCTTCTGCACATTCTGCTTGCTCTCCCCATAAAAGCCCCAAGACCCTGCTGGGTGAGGCCCTGACTCTTTGGGAGTGATCCCAGTGATACCCACCAGTGTAATAAATTGCTGTCTCCTAGACCTCGTTGGTGCCATGTCTTTCTTTGTCTGGTCCTTTGCTGTATTAAGAGTAAAGCTCTGTCAAAGAACTTTTTAAAGAATTGACCATTTTGGCATTAATTTTCTAGAGGCAGACACTCAAATAATTTAGGATTTATGAATCAAAAGGTGTAGATTATTATATCTTACTGGTATTATAAAGAAAACAGGAACATGAATCAATAATCATATTTTCTGTAAGGAACTGAAACTTAAATGGGTCATTTTCAAGACAAAGTAGTTGATGAACATTGCTGGCAGTTAAAATTGCTTAATGGTTGGAGACAGGATAAAGTTCATGCATCTAGCAGGTTTCTAAGCAAACAAGACATTAGGGGAGAGAGATATTACTAAGAAGTCTTTACTAAGAAATGTAGGCATGAGTAGGAAAGGGAAAAGAGAGCACCCTAAGAGTAAATAATGAAAATTAGGTCTTGTCTTGGAAGACTGTGCACCCTGTAATGCTCAGACAATGAGGAACCAGGAGAGGGACCTATGTGCTAGGCGGATAAAGAGCCCCATGTGCCTTTACACCAGACACCCCATGTTGGAAGACCGATATTAAAGTCTCACTTTCAGTGTGCTTGGGTATGGGCATGTGAGAGTACTCACATGTCCTATATCTAGTACGTGGTATTATAGTTTTTTGTTTGTTTGTTTGGTTGGTTGGTTCTCTTTGGTCTTGCTGTATTGCCTAGACTGGTCTGGAACTCCTGGGTGCAAGTGGTTCTCTTAACTCAGCCTCTAAGTAGTTGGGTATAGGCACACACCACTGTACCTGGCTTCTAGTATTCTATCACAGACATATAATCTGATTCCTTTTAAAAATATTTTTAAAAGTTAGAGTTGATATTTGTATCTTATTGGCATTATTTGTAGATTTTTCTGTGTGTGTGAGTGTGTGTGTGTGTATGTGTAACCTATGACTACACAAAAAAAGTGATTTGTTGCTTTTGAAAAAACAATGGTAATCTTAATAACTCCTCCTTGCTAGGTATTTTCCAACATTATGAGACAATAAAAACAGAATTAATATATACTGATGCCAGCAGGAAGTAGATGGTATGAATGAAAAAGTAAAACATGACTGAGATCTTAGAAACATTTTATATCTCACAGGCACTGTCCCTAATGCTTGTACGAAAAATCATCCACTATCAGTGAAAAATAATCAAAAATGTATTTTAAAACTGAAAATCTGTGTATTTCAAGGATGACAGGCATACTTTAAGGTAAGTAACCTTGCACATTCATTTACTTTTTATTGGCTTAGAGATACATTTGGAAAAATGAAAGGAAAAATTACTTCTAAGATACTAATAAAAGCAGGTTCATAAACCATTATGGCTGAAGGGAACTGTAAAGAAAACATTTAATAATAAAGAGAAAACTGAGATCTCTTCAGATTTAAAGTGACTGATGGCCTTCCGGAATCCTGGCACCATTGATATATCCAGCATTCATGCTGAAGGGTAGCAGGGACACTCCCAAGTACAATGCATAAATTATCAATTTTTGAATGCACGCACCAAGATGCTGGGGAGGGGAAGACTTTATCCTAATAAGGAAATCAAGAATATTGCTAAGCTAAATTGTTTCATTATCTTAAATCAAACTTGAATGCTATGTACAGTGAGGAACTCCAGCCCAGGACAATTATACTCCTTTACAAAATCTCACCGGATGATAACCTTCAGTAATACTACAGAGAAACTGTCTGCATGCTTTCTTTTGGTTTGATTTTGTATTCTGCACTGCACTAGGGCTAAAACAGATACTTGCTCAACTCAAAATATGCTGGTGGGTGATGGGAAAGAATTTGCTGAAAACAACTACTATAGACATTCTCTAAAATATATAGAAATGACTACATTATTAAAATTGGGAGTTCTTGGCTTGGACTTTGTGTAAAGGAAAATTCCTTTTTCCTGTAGGAAAAAAGACAAATAATATGTGAATTTGTACATATATTTGTTGAGTCCAGAGAGAGGATTCTGTCTGCACAATGCCTACCAGAGAGTGGGTGTTCTAAATTTTTACTGATGCAATAAAGAAGTGATCATTAGAGAACAATTTAGTCCATAAAAAATGACCATTGAAGCTGAAAGTAAATATATAATATATTGTGAGGTAAAAGGTAAGTGGAGTTTTAATAATTGAAAAGTTAACTTTTATTTTGTACACAAAATAGCATTTTCAATACTATGAGGGCAGTTTTCTCTGGGGTCAGAAAAAAGGGAATCTTGCTCGAACAAGCACCCAGCTCTGGTCTTTCTCTCAGTTTCTTAAGTGATCCAAATAAAATTTCAAACCACACAATGCCCTCTATGCATCATCTAATGGACTTAAAATGGGCTGGTCGCTTGCAGTTCAAGGCATGGCCATCCTTGCACAGGTCACAGGGTTTCCTGAGTGCTCTGAATTTCTGCTTTCTGAATCAGAGGAGTTATTCATACTTAAGCTACTGTTTCTGCTCACTCAAGCCCAGATTCCTGTCTGCCACAGTTAGTGTCCATGCAAGAGCCATTAATCATGTATCTCCCCTGGTCAGCTAGATTGGGGAGCGGGGCATACAGATAACAATGAACTGAAAGTTTCTTTGCTAAAACAGAAAAACTGCCCAGCGAATCTGTTTGGGTGACTGGAATTTGGTAACTCCTGGATTATTTTTTCTTACTGCATTGCTTCACTAGTAATAAATTATAGTTAATTATAAATTGATAATCTAATAACTAGTCAAATTAAACACTTCCTTACGGAGATTAGTCATAGTATCATACAACTGTTTCTTCTATTCATCTTTTTGGTCTTTATCCTTTTCATTTATTTGTTCTTTAACTTGAAATTAAAAAAAATCTTCCATTTTATGATCAAAATAATACTACTCATTGATTAGTTACAAAATCAAAGCCATACAAAAATGAAAGAATGCAAATTAGCAATAAAAAAATCAAACCATGCTATAGATGCAACCGTTGATTTGCACCGTGGTCAAAAAATATTATTCATCCCATAATTTGTAGTCAAAAACTATATACAGAAAATACACATTGTCTATTAATATGACTGTATTGACACACAGTAAAAGGCAGCTTTTAGAACTCTGTGCGGGGAGGGCGGGGTACAGGGAATTGACTTCAGGATTTTACACTTGTCAAGCAGGGACTACGTCACTGAAGTCAATCCTCAGCCCAAGGCAGCATTTTATCCTCAGCAGCTATACAAAGCCTAATATGCAGTGATTCCCCACATGTATCTTGAAAGTAACAAAAATTAGACCTGAATCTGTGTAATCATAAAAAAAATAGAAAATCCACCTATAATTTCTCCCAGATGACAATGAAGCTTATATTTACATCAAATCTCTCAGGATTACCCAAGCCATCAACTGCGTGGTTGCCCCGGGTGTGAGCTGCTGGTGCCAGGGGGTGGTGACAAAGAATGCTTCGCGGTGTACAAGCGTTTGCTCCTTCCTGACACCAGAAGTGAATTACCTATCCAAAGAGTCAAGCAGTTTTTATTTTTCCTTTTTGAACTATTTGTTCATATGTTTTTCTTTGGAGTTACTGGTACTTTTCCTTTTCTTCTGAATTTATTCCTCCTGTTCAACGGAAGCTTTTGCCCTTTCAACAGCATCCCACAGCTCCTTCTCCCTCCTGCCTGTCTGTGCCCTGACCTGGTAATCATAGCTTTCCTCTGTTGCTCTT
>NW_004524629.1:699798-714226 GCF_000260255.1 Octodon degus
GGGGCTGGCTGGCATGTGGTGCTGGGGGATCGAACCGCGGTCTCTGTGCTTTGCTAAGCTTGTTCTAAGTAGGCACTTTAGACCACTGAGCCATCTCTCCAGCCCCTGCTGTTTGTTTTTGTTTGTCTTGCACTCTTACAGTTAAGAGAAATCCAGCTGTCTTTGTTTTCCTGTGGCTGGTTTATTTTTCACTAAGTATCACACCCTCCAAACCCATCCATGTGGTAGCCAAGCACAGAATGTTGGGCTTTTTAATAACACTGACTGAAACATGCCCTGTAGATTAAGAAAATTACATGTTTCTTTATCAGAAATGTTGCTATTTTACTTAGTATTTGATCTTTTCATTTCATTTATACTTGTCTAGATTTTTCAACTTATGGAACATTTTAATTTTTAGGGGGAGTTACAGCTATTAACACAGCAAGTCATGACTGAAAAATTACACATTCCCTGTTCTTCTTGCTAAGACTGATTTCTAGCCCTGAATGCAGTACTCCCCACAGCCCCCGAGTGAGTGATTCCTAGTGTACACCCACACTGCCGCAAACTTTGTGAGTTAAGTGGGATTCACATGCCCAGGCTTCTTGTGTCAGCTTTCATCCTGTAGTCAGGGAAGAAAATCAAAGCCCTGTACCACTGGTTCCTGGCACTTCAAGTAGAACAGGGAGGCCTCATTAAACCAGTCTTCCAGCAAGGCACCGATGAACTTTTGCACTGAACTATCTGCCCATCCCAGTACATGCTATCTTGGTAAACTGGAGCCAAGCACAATTTTTTTGAGAGGATGTAATTCACTAGTCTTTGTAACAGTTTATAAAATTGCCTTCCCTTACCTCCCCTACCCACCTAGGAGCTGTGCCTGACTCCTTTCTTATATCTTCTGCCCCATCAGTAACAATTTCTGACAAATAAGCCCTGTAATTAACAATATCCCTTTAAGTTTAAATTATAAAAACAGCCATCAACTGGGCACAGTGGCCCACAACCGGAATCCCAGCTACTCAGGAAGCTGAGGCAGTTGGAAGTTAGTTTTGCCAGTTTAGCAGACTGTGTCTCAAAATAAAAAGGACTGGGGTAAAAAAAAAAAACTTAAAAAAATAAAAAGGACTGGGGATGTAACCAACTGATGGAGATCCTGCCTAGCAATGCAGGAGCCCTTGGGCTCAACCTCCAGTGGAGCCCTCCCAAAGCCAAAGCAAAATAAAAGCTAACATTTTATAAAACCTCAAAGCATATTTTCTAGGCTATTTAAATTTGTTGTTTTTTATATTGCAGTCCTAATAAGCCTCAAATAAATGTAATTTTTCTTTGTTCTTCATGAGATTGGTTTTATTCCAGTCCTTTCCAAACTCCTTTTAGCGCCCCATTGTTCTGAATTGTTACTGGACATTTTCCTTGTTAAAATGGTTCCCAGGCACTCTAGCGCTCCTGAAGAGAGGAAGACCCTGGATGTCCACTGTGGACAAGTGAGAGATCAGGTTTGTTCAGGCCTGAGTTACCAGTGTGCTGGCTGTGAGTTCAATGTTGACACATGAGTGAGAAACAGTAAATATAGCGGTTGGTAACAGAGGTGTCAAATCCCTCAACAGCGAAAGCTTGTTAAAGAGAGCTCTGCATGTACTAACCAGTCATACAAATATATCTTTTTTTTAAGGAGACAGGGCCTTTGGCGGGGGTCAAAATAAATGACCTGTCCATTTGAACATCTGAGGAACAAATTTAGTTACAAGGCAGGTGCTCCTAGAATATTAACAAGAACCTTGCCAGTACGTTTCGGAGAGAATTTACTTATGCTCCTTTCCAGGTCTTCAATCACTTAAAGAAATCCCACCTTCTCGCACTGACCCTGCGGTCCCAGATTAGAACCAGCCTACTGATCCTTGCACTGTATCAGTAAGCTCCTAACTTTCCGACGTTCCTTCACAACATCTGGTGATGTTGCCTGTCCCCTGCCCTCCACGGGTCCTCTCACATGGTAGTAACTAAGATTCTTTAAACAGAAATACAACAACTAAGGTTATGCACTAACAAATCGACAAAAGGATTTTGTGTCCAAAGGCTTAGGAGAAACCTTCTTGGCCTTCCTATTGGGATAATGATTCACTAATTCAGCGTTTATGTCAACTTCTTAGAACCCATTTTAGTTTAAAGCACCCGCCTAACCCAGTGCAGCAGGCTAACTTGTATTCTGCGCTTCAAACCAGCTGACCTCCTCCTTCCAGCCAAGCCAGGTTTCAAAGTTGCTGCCCACTTGTCCTGCCTACGCCCTGCTCACGCTGCTCTACTTGAGGTGCTAATGAATTTATCGGCCTTAATTGGTCATCTTCAGGTCACAAATTAACCTAACAATAAGTATCAATAATTACAGTCAATTGTTTTCTTTTGTGAATGTTTGGCATGTGTGTACCCACATGTTTGTCATATGCACAGAGAAGCCCTCTGCTTTTTAAAAATAGTACGTATATTATTTTAGATTGCAAAATAAATCTAGATAAATATATAGTTCAGGCTGGCCTTGAATTCATTTCGTAGCCTAGACTGCCTTTGAACTCACAGTGATCCTCCTGCCTCAGCCTCCCAAGTGCTGGGATTAAGGCATGCACCACCATGCCTGGATAAAACAATCTTAACTGTCATCTAGTCCTTGAATATTTTCATTTCCCTACACTTCCATATTTGCTCCACTTGGAATTCACCTTGGAGTAAGCTTTGAAGAAGTAGCTCTTACTGTCCTGTTATGTTCTCCCAAGACCATTTATTGAATAGTTCTTTTTCTCCTCACTAATTTTAAGATCCAGATACTTTGTATCTCTAAAATCAGCTTTTGTCTTACCCTCCTGTGGCTCGGGGGCAGAGCTCAGTGCCTCGCACTTGCAAAGCAATGAACTAGAGCCCCAATTTCTGAAACCAGATTTAAAAAAAAATATATCACCATGACAGATTTTCTCCAAGACTCCTAAATTGAAAGTGAACATGCACCAGTCGCTACATGGTTCACTCCTTATTTTACAAAGCCAGAAGCTCTACGTGTCTGTCTGTTTCTCTTACCAGCAGTGAGTGATGTCAAACTAGGCTACGAGTATCTAACTATAGACTTCAGATTCTCATGGGCACAGTCAGCATATAATTGCATGAAAGTAGTTTTGGTTGGCGTGCTCCAAGCGGGAAGCTGACCACATTTTAAATACTAGTCTTAGATATACTGAGATGTGATTTAATACATCTTAATTCAGAAAGATACTGGGCAAAAGCTCTCCAGATGAAATAGTGATAAAAGATATGTTCTAATAATAGAATACCTAAAGAATAAATAAGGTAAAGGATCTGTTACATTATTAAGAGAGTATAAGAATTTTTCCATAACCCCACAATTGTAGCTCTTTTACAGAGGCATAAAACCACCAAGGCCCCTGAAGATGCTGCTGTTTACACATAAGTTTGAGGATATTTTGTGCTTGGTGACTTGAAAATAAAACTTTCTGCAGTAAAGTGAATGATCTGAAGACTGGCATTTCATGGACACAATTTCAGGCTTCTTGATATATATATATATATATATATATATATATATATATATCTGCAAAGGACATGTACAGTGGAACTTATTTCACACTAGATAGCACAAGCCTAGGTTACCGATGTCGGCGATGAGGCTGCCGGGCTTCTGGTCCTGGAGGAACTGGCGGACTCGAGGCCAGGCCTTGCTCTGCAGGTCGCTGAAGTATGGAGCAGTGCTCTTGTACACGTCATGCACGTGCTGCTTCTCCAGCCGGGCAGCTTCGGGATCCATCCTGGGAAAGGCAGGTCGGCCCAAGGCAGGAAGATCAGGCTATGCACGGGGGATAGCTGCACAGGAGTCAGGCTTACCATCAGCACTTGCGACTGCAAAAGTGTGCTATTCTTATATTATCTTAACACTGCAATGAAACCTTCAGTATAATCTCACCCTATTTTGCTGAATTCATGCACCTACAATATTTAAATGGCAAGGGAATACCCATCTCTGACAAAACTAAACAAAAAAAGGAGATATAAATGAGGACAATTTTGTATCTGTATATACAAAATAGTTAGGATAGATATATAGCCACTTTCTCTTAATTCAATAAGAAGAAAGATTTGTACTAATAGTGTTTGGACAGGATATCATGTCTGCATCTTGTGCTATGAATGACTACTACAAAGACAACAATATGCAATGTATTGATTGTTGTAACTCTCCTACCAACCTGTTTTGAAACTGTCTCATTGCAATTTTTTTCTCAATAAAATAATAAAAAACCTCACCCTAGTTGGCCAAAGACTAATAAATGCATAGTTTTCATCTTATTTCTGTGCAAGATAAATTCTTAATTTTGGAAGCATGGCCAACATTCTTATCAAATGGTTTACTTTGGGTAAGACCATTTTATTGGGTGCAGAATAGATTTTAAAGATTTTATAATTGGTAGCTCATCACATGATCAAGAAGCCCAGTGAGTTCAACCTTTTTAATATCTTTGGATTCCAACCATTTCTCTGCATCCACTACCTCTTCTATTTTAAGAAAGGGACTGATTTCTTATTTGAACTATTTCAAGTGCCTACAAACAACTTTTCTGGTTCTTCAATTCTTTCTCCTTAAATATGCCATACTCTGAAATATAAACCTTAATGTGCTGTTTCCTATCTTGGTCATTTTCAAAGTCATTTTACAGCTTGTCCAATCAAGTTTTTGTTGTTCATATGAAGCCTGTTCTCAAAGTTCTTCAATACTCAGTGATCCAGGATTTCTCAGATGTGACACACTCCCTATCACCCAGGGGCCTGAACATACTGTGATATACCTAACTTCTAGTCACTCTTGGTGTGGGTATCACCTACTCCAGGAAGGTGTTCCTGAACTTCCATGCTGGGCTACGGCAATCAGAAAGGAATGAGAGGGCTGGGGAGACAGCTTGGAGGTCTAAGTGCCTGCCTGGCAAGTGCAAGGACCCAGGTTTGATCCCCATTACTTCATGGCACATGCCTATAATCCCCAGGATCATTATGAATCTGAGCTGTGTAGCAAGACCCTGTACCAAATAAATAAGTAAATAAATAAATGATTTTTAAACATTTTAAAAAAGAAAGGAATGAGAAAAGTACAATATTTAAATGATGAAACTTAACAAAAAAGGGGATACAGATGAATGTCCATTTGGTATCTGTGTATTCAAAGTGGGTAGGATAGATATATAGTTACATTCTCTTAATCAATAGAGGGATTTGTTCTAATGGGGTTTGTAAATAAGATATCATCCGCATCTTGTACAGCAATTAACCACTAGGAAGAATGTATGCAATGTGTTAATTATTGAAACTGTCCTACCAATTTGGTTTGAAACTGTCTCATTGCTATTTGTTTCTCAATAAAATTATGGAAAAAAAAATAAAAGAAAAGTACAAGAGTAGATCCTGGCGGCCCCTGCTGTTCAGGAATTAATCCTTTCTTCTACTGGATCATGTGAGCGAGGGATCTCCTAGAGCAGTGGTCAGGGGTTCAGAATGTTTTTTTTTTTTTTTAACTGAAATCATGAAAGTACTGTCAATAACTTACAAACCTACTTGGCTGTCTCTGCTGGTGCCTGTTAGGAAGCCCAGCACCTTCCTGTGTGCTACTGCATCCCACACCTGCCTCTACAGACCACCAAGTTCTGCAATTGCTGTATTAATTGGCTCCTGACACCCCCAGAAAGCCCCAGGAAATTGCTTTAGTTGATGTTGGATCTCTCACACTTAGGACTCAGCAGGCCCACAACAGAGAGGCAGACAAGTATCTATGAGCAGAAAGGATTCTTAACACTGAGTACAAAAGGAGCAAGAAGCGACTGCTGTCCCTCTTGGGAGTGTGGAGGGGAGGTCAGTGTAGAGCAGGGAACACTGACCCTGGACAGCCTCTTTCTTTCTATCACTACCTCCACCCTGGAGGTAGGAAGCACTTGTGTAAGATAGCATCTACCAAGATACTTCACTGTAGCTTCTCTTCCTTGTGTTGTGGAGAAATATCTTACGGAAAGATATTTAAGGTTATGCAAATACTATGTTTCTCTTGCACATTCACCAGTTTGAGCATCCACTGTCGATTCTTGTTCCAAACAATTGTTCCTTGTAATTGTTATCAAATGAGTATACTGTAATTCCAAAATTCCTACCACTGCATGGAGATTTTCAGAATTTATTCTTAAAAGCAATAGTAGATTGTTCTTGATCTCCTGGCCCTATATGTCCATATTCCTTACAAAATGTCCTAGAACAAACTCCTACCAAGGTATGATTTAATGTGTGAGGTCTAACAAATCTTATTACCAGATTTTATGACACCTTAGGATGGAATTTAACAAGTGACTTTAGTTGACTACCAATGAGAAACACCCAAACTCTTAAACTGATGCTTTTTTAAAAGTCAAAATCCAGTATATTCAAATTTAATGTTATTTAATTTATCCTGCTCCCAAAGAATCAAACAGAAAATACAATTTGAAGACTCCTGGAAGATATAAATTTTATTTTACTTTATTATTTATTTATTTTAATATTTAGTACAAGGTCTGCAGGGTTTCACTACACAGATCAGACTCATAATGATTCTCCTGTTTTCAGCCTCCCAAGTGCTGCGATTACAGGAATGTGCCACCATGCCCGGTCTCAATCACCATCTCACAGTGCCCCAGGGGCAGGGCTGGCACGGCATGTAGGGAATCAAACTCCAGTCCCTGTAGCTCTTAAGCAGGTGCTTTAGTCCACTGAGCTATCCGGCTGCCTCTAAATTTTATTTACAGCTTGATTTTTTTTTTTTTTTGGTCTTTTTGAGACAGGGTATTGCTATGCAGCTCAGACAGGTCTTACACTTACTTTGTAGCCCAGGCTAGCCTTGAACTTGCATGGGTCCTTCTCCGTGTGGGCCTAGCATGTATTTGCCAATGTCAAGCAGCAACTCTCAGAAACCTGATTTCTTCCAATACGCATTTTTGAAATGTCTCCAATTTAAGCTCAGAAACTGTAGGATATGAACAGTACTGTTTGGACACCTTCCTCTTAGTTTTTCCTGAAGTTTTTTTAGACTTTACTATAAATAAGAACTCATAACAGACAGCTGTTTTCAAGACAAGTGATCAGTATGAACCTGTCCTGTTTGTATTGTATTTTACAGTTAATTTAGCTGCTGTGAAATAAACTGCTGACCATAATTATTGACTCACAGAGCTGGAATATCCAATACGACAGCTTTGAAACTCCATGGATTCAAAGTTTCTACAATACTTTCCATCTGAATTTTAGGTTTACTTTGTAAGTTAAATCTTTGGAGATTTGGTAGTATTACTAAGATAGTAAGACTAATAGTAAAACAGAAGCACAGGATTCTAAGTGAAACAAATTAGGGAAATTAGTTTGGCTGGGCTTTCTAATCTGTGCTGTCAAATTCCAGACACATAGAACATTCCATATAGAGTCAGCTGTCAGAGCTACAGGTAGCGCGCCTCCTTTGATTCCAAAGCGCAAACCAGCACATTACGGAAGTTCAAAAAAACCTGCAGAAAAGGGTCATGACTGAATTTTTTTATTTTTTTTTTTTAGTATTATTTTTAATGTATCACTGACGCCCACCCCAGAAGTCTCCAACAGGCTTATTCAGAATCACATGACTTGACATTTCCCCCACTTCCTGGACTTTCTACGTGACCTGTCATTCACACATCCTGTCTGTTCTGACTCCAACACAGCCCCATCTGTGCTCCCCCTCCTGTCTACTGCCATGGTGACATGGTGACATCCTGCTCACTCTGCAGTGCTCAGGCCCTTTTCCTGTTTATAGTTTTCAACTTTGAGAAATTTTTAAAATTCTTTTTATAATTATAAGGGTAAACTAGCAAGTCTAAGGTTTACAGAATTCTGATCAGTGCCTGCCTGCGATTGAAGCAGGGAGACAACTAACAGCAAAGGGGAAAAGAATGGAGTTTTCAGGATGATATAAATACTGCATACTTTGATTGTGGGTGTGGTTTTACAACTTTGTTTTCTAGTGCTGGCGACTGGATCAAAGCCTTCTGCATACAAGGCAAGCCCTCAGCCACTAAGCTATATCCCCAACCTGATTTTAAACCTAAAAAGGGTAAGTATTTACTGGAAATAAACTATACCTCTGTTAAGAACCTCCAAACATCTGAGACCTTACCCTGCTTGCAGGCTAACTAAAGAGCCTGCTGTGGTTTCACAGGTGCTAAAGAAGGTACAAGACTCTGAGGTTAGGGATAGGAGATTCTATGGACTTTTGGTTGTTGCAGCAGTACTGGGGATTGAACTCGGGACCTTGGGCTTGCCAGGCAGGCACTTATGCCCTTGAGCTATCTCCCGAGCAAGGGTAGGAGATTCTAATACTCACAGAACAGCAAGTAGCATACGCAGCAAGCTTGCATCAGTTCCTCCTGGCCTCCAGTCACTTGAAGATAATGCAGAGACAGGCCCCAGCAGTAAAGCTGCACACAGTGGATTTGTACCACGGGTGAGGAGGAGCCCTAGTCAACCTATCCTTGCTTGGAAGAGAGACATATTACTGTCATAGACTGAAAGAGCAACTCTACTACCTGAAAGAGACACAATTTCTACTATTTTTTAAGGTTGTTTGTTAGCCAAACATCCTTGAAAAGACAGTTCAGAACAAAAGCTGATACATTCATATGCACATACAGAAGCCAGAGCAAAACATGGAGAAGTGTATCCCAATGGTAAAAACGAATCTTGTGTGCGTGTGTTTGTGTGTATGTGAGAGACAGAGAGAGAGACAGACAGAGAGACAGAGAGACAGAGAGAGGAGGGGAAGGGGAGGGGAGGGGAGCATGACAGGGAAGGGGAGGAAGGAGGAGAGAGGGGGGAGGAGGAAGGGGAGGAAAGGTGAGGAGAAGAGAGGAGAGGAGAAGACAGAAGAAGAGAGGAGAGAGATAACAATGTCAGACATATGAAGATGGGAGTGAACGTCCAGTTTCAATGTCCTTCAGCTGACACATGCTTGGGCAGTGAAAGATCTTGTGCTAACTGCCTCAATGAGTCATGAGAAAAGGGAAAATGCTTTAAAAGGGAGAAGTCATATGAAGTAATACACAGATAAATTAGAACTAATTCACATTTTACCATAAATGCCATGGCAGGTGGCTTTAAATAGAGTGGAAAGAGCACATGACTAGAGTTTCATTTCAAAGCTCACTCTAGGTACATCCAGCCCTAAGTAAACTAGAACAGATATTGTCTTTATTGTTCTGAATTAGTTCATCACCTCCCTTCTTCTGATAATTTGCACCTTATCCTCCCTGGAATGGGCAAGTGACCTTGTCCTGGCCATTTGCTGTATCACATGACTCTGCACACAGTCATGGCTCAGAAGTGACCTCGCCACTGAAGCTGAGTCCAGCAGAGCCCATCCTGAGTTGCCTCTGCCTGGAGCTCATCAAGAGGTAGCCCAGCCTCCAGCATCACAGAGCTGGGAAGATGTCAAAGTCAAGCTACTGACAACGTCTTTCTTACCATATGGGAAAGGGCTATGCTAGGTAGAGTGAATGAAGACAGACAGAGCAAGCAGAGAGATAAATGGAGAGGGAAGAGTCATGTCTGCACAGACACTTCGCTTCTGTTTCTGAGGCTGGGGATTCTTGCTGTCCCAGAGTGACTCCAAGAGCCAGTAATTTCCTCTGAATTTAAGGCGTTGGATTTCTCCCCTTACCTCCATAGGCATCCACTCTAATTCAATGGACTTCTCACACCAAACGTTTTAGGCTATTTTTCTTCTTCTTCTTTTTAATTCCCAGCTTTTATTCCTTAGAGAATGGAAAAGAGAAGAGAAAGTAATAAGAAGCTAATAGAGGCTGGAAGTAACTTGGTAGGTTCCCCTAGGAAGGACATCAGCACTTTGTGTTTCTAGAATCAGGCTCTCCTTGAGCAGTCACAAGCATTTGGGTTTGCTTCTCTAGGTGTGGGATTAGGGTGACACTTCACCCACTTGAATTTTAGCAAAGTCACATGACTTGCTTCATGTACCAAATATGATCTGTAAAAATGAAGACTACTCCTGAGGAGAAACTTTATCAGCCAGTGTGTGGCCTGCCAATTTCTCCTTTGCTTGTCTCTACAAGGAAATTCTCCTGGTCATAAAAACTGAGGTATGTTAGGTTCCTCTGCCCTTAAAAAAAAAGGAATAAACAGCTTAGCTTAGTGTAAGAAACGATGACTGTGTAGATAATGAAAAATAAAAACAAATATGTTCCGTTGAAAGACAGCTTGATTTCCTCAATAAAGTATTGATTTTTCTGTTTTATAAGAGTATTCTAACAAAACTGAGAAAAATGAATGCATATTTTATCTGCTTCTTAAATGTAACTTCCTACTGAGAGCTACTTTTCCCTGGGGCTCTCTCCAATTTTCTCAAATAAATCTAACACCCGTAATCCTAAACTCTACAGGACATGAAATGCATCACATTCTACAAAGTAATACAGTGCTCTCTCAAAGCGTCAAGAACTTCTAGAACCTGAGTTTCTAAAGAAACAACAGCTCACATAGTTAAGCCCTCAGCACCTAGCACTAAGCCCTATACAATGTGTCTGCAGGCCACTGACACCCTTGCACTCCTCACCCCCACTTAAGTCTCAGGGCTTTTTGGCCACCTTGAGGAAGCCAATTAATACATGAGATGGTTCATAAGCGAAACGCACAAAAATTTATCCATTTTTCATGTCCATGTAGATTGTCACAAAAAGGAATTCTGAAATGATGCTTCTAAACTTGAGTGATAACTTACACTTTCATACATTTTAAACAAAGAGCAATAGTTTTATGAAGGAATAAGGAAAAATAGACCCCTGGACTCGGGTAGTAAATTCTAGGAATGTCAGTAAGAGAGGTGTGTGTGTGTGTGTGTGTGTGTGTGTGTGTGTGTGTGTAGCTGATACAGAAACTAAGGGAAGATAAGGGTCATTTCAAAGATTCTGTTTATTCAGGTTCACTGCAGGCCCTATTAGGAATCTCCAACCATCAAGGCTGTTTTCTGACTTGGTATGTGAGGGCTAGCCCTTGCACAAGGATCTTTCTATAAGGAAGCAAAGGCAAATCACATGGCCCTTTCTGTGGTTATAGCTCTTCAAGAGATTTCAGCTTAAAATACTCAATATGCCCATTTGGAGCTGGCCATAGCTCATCGGATTAAGGAGGCTGCTTAGGCAGACACAGGGGTCAGTGTTTGATCCCCAGCCTACCGTGCTGGCTCCGACCCCAGGGGCACACTGGGACTGCGACTGAGACTCGGTATGGTGGTGCACACCTGTAATCCCAGCGCTTGGGAGGCTGGAAAACAGGAAGGATCACTACAACTCCAATCTGTGTAGTGAGACCCTGTAGACCCTGTACTAAATACATAAAATAGAAGGAAAGAAAGAAAGAAAGAAAGAAAGAAAGAAAGAAAGAAAGAAAGAAAGAAAGATGTCCATTTGACATGTTTTTAGAGAGTATGTTCATAATTCTTTTGGTCCAAATATATTTAACTACTTTTTTTTAAAGTTTATTTTATTTATTTATTGTGTGTGTGTGTGTGTGTGTGTGTGTGTGTGTGTGGCCATGTGGGGCTGGGGGATTGAACCAGGTCCCTGTGCTTTGCTAAGCTTGTTCTAAGTAGGTGCTTTAGACCACTGAGCCATCTCACCAGCCCCCAAACATATTTAATAAATAAATAATGAAACAACTCTGGCCAAATGAGTTATACTTGTGTAACTCATGAAGCATCGCATTATAGTTCTTAATTTTATTTTTAACTCTTATTTGTGCATAATTCATGTGTGACAATCTGGACATACTTCAAGTGCATCACTTGATACTCTTAGGGAAACATTGAGCTGATTAAGATAATGAGCACACCCACAGCCCCCAGTCTCCTCATCCCTTTGCAAGCTCCTCCTCCTCCCACCTGACCCCACTATGAACAATCTCTCCCACTGCCACATTGTGGAGAAAAGGGACATATTGAGCCACGAATCCCACAATCATGACTTTAAGGGCGATTCTGAATGTGTGGTGTCTGCAAGTACAATAAAGCGAGAAAGTTCTTTTCTAAGCCTGTAACTTCCCAGGGATCACTGCCAAACAGCCACATACTCGCACCATCTATAAGGAGTAAAAATGATCAGAGGAGTAGATATGCTCCCAGGACGAGCTTTTCCTACTGTGGCATCAAGAAGATGAAGCACTGTATTTGGTCCCCAGGGTCTGGATACTCTGAGAAGGCTTTGCTTTATCTCCAAAGGTAGCTCCCGCCCTCAGAGACTGGAGGGCACACGTGTCGTTTCTGGGTTGCTGGCTATGATTTGTAATGTTCCCTCCATCAATTAAAAAATGCAGATTGAAACCTGTATTTCATGCCAGTGCTAGATAGATTGATATTCCTATACTAATGCTTAATAATACCCCTTCCTCTGAAAAACCCTTCCTAGGGCCACTACAGTGCATGCAATGAAGCCTGTGTTCTCACTTCTACAGTCAGCCCCTCCATGACTTGGTCGCAGTCTACCTTTCCAGCCCTGTGCACTGCTACTGAATAGTCATAAACTCTCAGCTCCAGCCAAGGAAACCTACTGCTATGGTTTGGATGTGGTTTGAGAGTGTCCCTGAAGGTTCACACTCTGGCAACCCAGTCCCTAGCAGGGTGACATTGAGGAGGTGTAACCATTAAAAGGAAGGACCTTTAAGGGCCCCCGTAGGGTAACGAGGTCATGGGGCATCACCCCAGGGAGTTAGGGAAGCTGACCTTGTAGAGGAGCTCACTTCTTAGGAGGGCAGGCTGTTATGGGGCCTGGACCCCTCTGATTCCCTGTCTCCCCTGTGGGTGCTCACTCTCAGGCAGGTCCCCACCACATGCCACTCCCCACATGATGAAGCAGCAGGGAGGCCTTCACCTGAGGCCACACAAGGGCGTCCACCAAGACTGGCTGCAAGCTCCCAAAATGTAAACTAAATAAGCCTCGGTTTTGTCTGCAATGCCAGGCCTCAAGTACTTTTAACAACATGAAGAGGACTAACATGTGACTCATTTTTCCTGCATAGGCCTTGTACGTAGTTTTTCTTTTTAAATTTTATTTATTTATGTGTGTATGTGTGTGTGTGTGTGTGTGTGTATGTGGCCAGCTCAGCCCACCAGGGGGCGGGGCTGGCTGGCATGTGGTGCTGGGGGATTGAACTGCGGTCCCTGTGCTTTGCTAAGCTTGTTCTAAGTAGGCGCTTTAGACCACTGAGCCATCTCACCAGTCCCTGTACGTAGTTTTTTATTCAAGTATTTGCTAAGGCCAGTGAACTATTGTCTGTCATCTGAAATGCTCTTTACCACCTTCCCCTCCCCAAATCTTACCTAAATGCTAAACACAAAGCCTTTTTTTCCTTCATAAATATGTCATGGATACTTCAGGCTTGATCTCTCCTAATACTTCTATACACTGCAGATGTACTGTCTCCACTACTCTTATGCCAGTTCCCCCATACCATTCTGGACTCCCAACTCTAAATACGCTCCTGACTAGATTATAAGCTCTCAGAAGATAAACATAACAGTTGACTCATATAAGGACGATATCATATATGTATTATATATATTTATGTATATAGTGCCTAGGATGCTGCTGAACACAAAGTATCATTCAGTGATTAACTACAGAGCAAATAAATCAATTTAGAACTGTCTTCAGCATCCTCTGTAAGGCTTTACTCTACACAAGTCTGTCCTCAAGTCATTTGTCATAAATTGTAAAATCCCCTCCATGTGGAGCCATGGGCACAGGAAAGGAGCTAGACTTAGTTTTCTTGACTGTGTTTCATGATTCTCAGCCTTAGTAGAGTTCTGATTTAAAGATATTTTGTAGGCATACAATTGTCACATTTTTGTAACTGAAGACAAATATAAATACTATAAATGGCCTTAGGGGACACAATGTTAAAAAGAGAGAATATAATATTTTGCTTTAAATTTCAAAGATACTCAAAACTGTAATTTTAAAGTTAAAATTCATGTTGGTTAGGAGAGTTTACAAGACTTATAAAAAATAATTGTAAGATCTGTAGTGTTTTCATGTTTTACTTAATAATTGGTGCTTTAAACTTAACATCTACATGTTATTTTAAAAATTCATGTAAAATGTATTCACCCCTTAGAAAAGTATTTACAAGTACTAAATAGGGCTGGGGAGACAGTGATGTGGTCTAAGCACCTGCCTGGCAAGCGCAAGGACCGACCCAGGTTCGATCCCTGGTATCACATGCCGTGCTGGCCCCAGAACCCCAGGTGCACCATGCCAGCCACTGGAACCTGGCGTGGTGGTGCATGCCTGTATTACCAGTGCTGAGGAGGCTGAGACAGGAGGATCAGTATGAGTCTGAGCTG